>NC_041389.1:233858744-233997297 GCF_002162155.2 Triticum dicoccoides
GTGGGCGAGGGAACCTTGCTTTTTTGAGAAAAAGAAGGACGAGAAAATAATGATATGGAGCCTTAAGGCTCGTTATTGCTTACCGGGGGTAAGTGCTGCAAAAAGTGTCAGATAATACATGCAAAAAGAAAAAAGCATGAAATTTGACAAGATGTGCGGAGCATATGATCTTTATTTATGCACGGGATCTGCGCCCGGCTTTGTACAAAGGGTTACATGCAGCAGCGGCAAAGCTTGTACAAAAGGTGGTTGCCGGAACGGGTTCCGGCAACCGCGCCTTATGGGTAAAACTTACGAAGATGCTCAATGTTCCGGGAGTTGCTCACCGAAAAGCCATCTTCGGTCTCAAGGCGGACAGCGCCAGGCCTAGTGACTCGCTTCACCCGATAAGGGCCTTCCCACTTCGGCGTCAACTTGTTGGAATTCTTGGCGGATTGAACGCGCCGAAGAACAAGGTCGCCTTCCTCGAGACTTCGGGCACTAACTTTGCGGCTATGGTAGCGGCGCAAAGCTTGCTGGTATCGAGCAGCTCGTACAGCAGCCTGAAGACGATCTTCCTCAAGGAGCAGCGCGTCATCCTGCCGCAACTGCTCTTGCTCAAGCTCATCATAAGCGAGCACTCGAGGCGATCCGTATACGAGTTCCGTGGGGAGAACTGCCTCTGCTCCATAGACTAGAGCAAAAGGTGTCTGGCCAGTGGCTCGATTTGGCGTCGTCCTGATCGACCAAAGAACCACCGGCAGCTCCTCAATCCAGTTTCTTCTGCATTTGTGCAGCCTGTCGAAAGTCCTGGTCTTGAGCCCGCGCAGCACTTCAGCATTTGCCCTCTCCGCTTGACTGTTGCTTCTCGGGTGAGCAACAGAAGCGAAGCAGACCTTGGCGCCAAGATCTTGGACGTAGTGCATGAAGGTGCGGCTTGTAAATTGTGTGCCATTGTCGGTGATGATCCTGTTAGGGACTCCGAAACGGCAAACAATCGACCTGAAGAACTTGACTGCTGACTGTGCTGTCACCTTCCTCACTACTTCCACTTCCGGCCACTTTGTGAACTTGTCGATTGCAACGTACAAGTATTAAAAGCCCCCGACAGCTCGGGGAAAGGGGCCGAGGATATCGAGCCCCCAGACCGAAAATGGCCAGGATAAAGGGATCGTTTGGAGAGCTTGAGCTGGTTGGTGTATCTGCTTGGAGTGGAACTGGCATGCTTCACACTTGGTTACTTGTGCAGTTGCATCCTGGAGGGCTGTCGGCCAAAAGAAACCTTGCCGGAATGCTTTGCCGGCAAGTGCTCTTGCGCCAATGTGGTGGCCACATATGCCTCCATGTATCTCCGCCAACAGTTCCTGTCCATCTTCCCGGGGAATGCACTTCAATTTCACTCCGTTGAATCTTCTTCTGTACAATATGTCATCGACAAACTGGTACATACTTGATTGCCGAGCTACTCTCTCCGCTTCTTCTTGCTCTTTGGGAAGTTCTCCTGTTTGAAGGAAATGGACAATCTGTTGTGCCCATGCTGGAGCTTGTGGCTCGACAACAAGGACTAAAGGCACATATGCTGCTGCGGGAACACCCGCTTCTACGGCAAGAATCTGCGGTTCAGCCGGAGCGTGGTGTTCCCCGGCAAGCTTGCCGGAGCAAAACTTGTCGGGGGCGTCTGCTTCAACGAAACAAACCATAGGGCTTGTCGGAGCAGACTGCCCCTCAGCACTCTTTGTGTTGATTTTGGGGACCTTCTTGGCGGCGGCTTCGGGGAGCTCTGCCGGAAAGTAGTCACCAGAAACCAACTTCCTCTTCCTGTTCTGTCCAGTTGATGGTGTTACAGATGGTTGAGTCAGCTTGAGCACAAAAATTCCTGGTTCCACAGGTAACTTGAGTGCGGCGCACTTTGACAGGCCGTCTGCAATGTCATTCTGAGCTCTCGGGACATGCTCCATCTGTAGGCCATCAAAGTGCTCTTCTAGCTTTCTCACTTCATCAATGTAGGCTTCCATCAATGGACTCTGATAATCTTTGTTAACTTGGCGGACGACAAGCTGCGAGTCACCCCTAACAATACGCTTCTTGATCCCAAGGTCTGCCGCGATCCTGAGTCCGGCAAGCAAACCTTCATACTCTGCAGTATTGTTTGTTGCTTGCTCCTTGGGAAAGTGCATCTAGACCACGTACTTGAGGTGCTCTCCGGTGGGTGCGACAAGTAACACGCCCGCACCGGCGCCTTGCAGCGAGAAGGCACCATCAAAGTACATGACCCATTCCTTGTTTGCTTCCTTGACGGGGATGCTCGTCTCTGGAGTTTCTTCATCAGGTGTTGGCGTCCATTCCGCTATGAACTCTGCCAATGCTCGGCTCTGGATAGTTGAGGTACTCTCAAACTTGAGGCCAAAGCTTGACAGTTCCAGTGCCCACTCGACAATCCTGCATGTTGCTTCTGGATTTTGCAATATCCTCTTCAACGGAAAGCGAGTGACAACTGTGATTTCATGTGCTTGAAAGTAATGGCGCAGCTTCCTTGAGGCCATGAGAAGGCCGAAAAGCAGCTTCTGCACACCAGAGTACCTTGATCTAGCCCCCTGCAAAAGGGAACTAACAAAGTAAATTGGGCGCTGCACCATTTTCTTCTGCTTCTCTTCCTGCGCGGATCCATTCTTGTCGGGACCAGGGCTTGTCGGGGAAGCCCCCTGCTTGTCGCTAGATGTGCTTGCCGCGGCCACTGGCTCATCACCTGCCACCCTCTCCGCTACCAATGCAGCACTAACCACTTGATTGGTTGCCGCTAGATATAGCAGCAACTTCTCTTGTGGCTTAGGTATGACAAGTATTGGAGTGGAGGACAGGTATCTCTTCAAGTCCTAGAGTGCAACCTCCGCCTCCGGAGTCCATTTCATTGGACCTGCTTTTTTCAATATCTTGAAAAATGGTAGGGCACGCTCCACAGACTTAGAGATGAACCTGCTGAGAGCAGCTACGCAGCCGGCAAGCCTTCGCACATCCTTGACGCGCTTTGGTGCTTCGATCTGCTCAATGGCCTTGATCTTGTCGGGATTGGCTTCAGTCCCCCGCTGAGATACAAAGAACCCGAGAAGCTTGCTGGAAGGGACTCCAAACACACACTTCTCGGGATTCAACTTGAGATTGATCTTGCGCAGATTTGCAAAGGTCTCGTCCAAATCCTGGATCAGAGTTGCTCTGTCTTTGCTCTTGACCACTATGTCATCCATGTAAGCTTTTACATTTCTGTGCAACTGTGGCTCAAAAGCTTCATGGACTACCCTTGCAAATGTTGAACCAGCATTCTTTAGTCCGAAAGGCATTCGTACAAAGCAGTATGTGCCACATGGAGTAATGAATGCGGTTTTCTCCTCATCTTCTTCTGCCATGAAGATCTGATGATATCCTGAATATGCATCAAGAAATGACAGCAGATCACATTCGGCTGTGGAGTCAACAATCTGGTCAATGCGTGGCAAGGGAAATGGGTCTTTGGGACAAGGTTTATTAACATCAGTGAAGTCAATACAAAGCCTCCATTTCCCGTTTGCCTTGCGCACGACTACAGGATTGGCCAGCCACGTTGGATGGAGCACTCCTCTGACAAGGCCTGCTGCTTCCAACTTCTTGATCTCTTCTGCAATGAATTCTTGACGCTCCACTACTTGTTTTCTGACTTTCTGCTTGACGGGCTGTGCGTGAGGACAGACGGCAAGGTGGTGCTCAATTACTTTCCTGGGAACACCGGGGATATCAGATGGTTGCCACGCAAACACATCGACATTCGCCCGCAGGAAAGCAACGAGCGCGCTTTCCTATTTAGGGTCAAGTGTGGCACTGATGGTGAAGGTACCACCAGTGCCGTCCTCCTTGGCGGCCACTTTCTTGGTCTCTGGTGAAGCTGTCTTTGCCTTCTTACACTTGCCTTTGGAGCTCGATGGTGCGTCCTCGACGGTAGCGCAACACTCCGAAGAGGTGCGCTTGCCGGAGTGGGCATCAGAGCTCTTGTCGGACTTGGTCTTCTTCTTCCCCCCGGGAGCTTCAGCGGCAAGTGGTTTGCATTCTGCTGTGGCTGCTGCTTCCCGGTAGATCTTGTCGGTACAGATAAGGGCATCCTTCTTGTCACCATGGACAGAAATGACACTTATCGGACCGGGCATCTTGAGTATGTTGTAGGCATAGTGAGAGGCTGCCATGAACTTGGCGAGTGCTGGACGACCGAGTATCCCGTTGTAGGGCAATGGGAAATCAGCAACGTCAAAAGTGACCCTCTCAGTCCTGAAGTTTAGCTCGCTGCCGAATGTTACCGGCAACATGATCTTCCCCTTCGGCTTGCTCCTTCCCGGGTTGATTCCTTAGAAAGTGCCGGTCTCTTCGAGCTCGCTGTCGGGGATCTGGAGCTTCTGGAGTACCGCTGAGGAGATCAGGTTCAAGCCGGCCCCGCCGTCAACCAGCATCTTTGTGACCTTGAGGTTGCGGATAGTTGGTGAAACCAACATCGGCAAGCACCCGACCGCAGTTATGCGATCAGGGTGATCCTGAACGTCAAAGATGATAGGCGTGTTGGACCATTTCAGAGGCTTGCGCGACTCAACTGATGGTTCTGCTGCATTAACTTCCCGCACCCACTGTTTAAGCTGGCGGTGCGAAGTATGCAGAGAAGCACCGCCGTCAACGCACTAAACCTCTGTTGCTTTCTGAAACTCCTGCTCGTCGGCCTCATCCTCATCCATCTCTTCATCTTCGTCTTCGTCCTCATCCTTGTCGCGGCCACGGGGAGGCCTGTCTCCTTGCCGCTGCTTGGCCTTGCCGCGGCGTCCCCCCCTGCCGGGACGTTTCTTGCCGGCTCCACCAGCACCTTCCTGGGCCTTCTCCTTGTCGCGCCGCTCGTACTCAGCTTTCTGCAGCTCAACGAGCTACTCAACTTTCTTGCAACTCTGGAGGTCATGGCCCTTGGTGCGGTGGATCTTGTAGTACTGCTTGCCGGAGCTGTCTTGCTTGTCGGCGGCTGCCACAGTATCCTCGCCGGAGCCACTAGGCTTGGCTGTCTTGGCGCCACCTCCGTTGCCAGACTGCTCGACAACAAGAACATCTTTGCCTTTCCTTCTCCTGTTGTTCCGCTGCCGGCCTTTCTTTGCCGGGGCGGCGTCCTCACTGTCGGATCCTTCTGCCCCTGCATTCTCTCCGGGAAGTTTCCTCCCCTCCTCAGCACGTGCGCATCTGTCGGCCAGGGAATATAGCTCACTAACGTCTCTGATCTTGCACATCGCCATCTCTTCCCTCATCCTACGGTTCCGCACGTTTTGGTGGAACGCACTGATTACTGCGGCAGGGTGAACGTCTGGGATGTTGCGCTGCACTTGGCTGAATCTTTGAATATACTTATGCAGGGGCTCTCCTTCCTTCTGGGCTAGTAGGTGAAGATCACTCTCCTGGCCATGTGGCTTGTGGCCGCCTGTGAAGGCGCCGACAAACTGATG
Organism: Triticum dicoccoides; assembly: GCF_002162155.2. Classification (NCBI taxonomy): domain Eukaryota; kingdom Viridiplantae; phylum Streptophyta; class Magnoliopsida; order Poales; family Poaceae; genus Triticum; species Triticum dicoccoides. Next base: position 233,864,216 of record NC_041389.1, read on the forward strand.
GCACAGATCTGCCCAAGAGGATATGGAGTTGTCCGGCAAGTGCATGAGCCAGGACCTTACATTGGGCTTGAGCACCAGCGGGAAGTAGTTGGCGAGGATCTTCTCGTCGCGCCCCCCAGCAGCTTGCACCGCGATGGTGTAAATGCTGAGGAACTCCGACGGATGCAACCTGCCGTCGTACTTCTCCGGTACGTCTGGTTTGAAGTTCTTCGTACTGGGCCACTGGACTTGCCGTAGCTCACGGGTAAACGCAGGGCAACCTACCGCGTACGGCAAGTCACCTGGCTCCCCTGGCACATGCATGTCGACAGCGGGCCCAGCGCGCTGGTCGGTTGACGCCGCGCTTCTCTTCGGCGCTCGATGCGGGTACGAGCGTCCTCTTGTTGCCGTTCTTGGAGAACTTGGCGCTGAACGCGACGAGCTCGCGGATCCGACGACGCGGTGGAGTCGTTGTCGAGGTTGACCCGGCGAGTCGGCGATCTTGGCCTTCGGGGTGGAGAGTGCACGGAAATTGTACCTCCTCTGGTTTTGTCGTCATCGGCCCGCACCTGGGCGTCTTGCCGCGGCTTCGACGCGCTCGGTTGCTGGGGAGTGTCGCCGTTGGCGAAGCCGATGAGACTCTGAATGGTGGCCCTCAGTCGTCGATCTTGTCCGGCGCTGGAGGGTAATCCAGGAGCAGTTGGGCTCGAGCAAACGCTTCTTCTGGAGTCTTGGGTGGCGGTGGCGAACGGCGCGAGGAGCGGGATACGCTCGAACTTCTAACTGGGTTAGAAGGAGCAGCATCTCGTCCAGGCGACCGCGCCACGCTCGTGCCGGCGTGTTGACGTGCATGCTGGCCTTGAGCGTCCCGAGATCCACCAGCCTGGCCTTGTTCCAAAGCAAGCACGGTACTGCGAGCACCATGGCGCTGTCGGTCCCGCGCCTCCTGAGAAGGACGCGGTGCGTGCACGGACGCCGAGGTTTGTGCAACCTTGTCCTTGGACCTGGTAGCATAATGAGCTCCCTCGTCGACGCCCGTTCCTCCACCGGCGTCTACCCCACCACCCGTTTGCTCCGGTGGCGGTGGGATCGACGCAGACGGAGTAGCCACCTCCGAAGTCTTCTTCTTCGGTCGCATGTTGATGAAGATGATGATGTAGCGCGCACGAACACCGGATCAGGTTCGCACAACCTCGACGCCCCCTACCTGGCGCGCCAAAGATGTCGTGGGAAACGAACACCTATGGGGCAGGGCCCCTTCTCGGTCCGGCAGGGAGCGGAGGGCGCACGAAGAGCGGATCGAGGCGAAGCACGCGAGCGGTTTTACCCAGCTTCGGAGCTCTCCGGGGAGATAAAACTCCTACTGCTGCTTTGTGTTTGTATTGTGTTCTTGCTTGAGAGCGTGAGCGTTCTGTAGTTTCGAATGAGTCGAACCCCCCCCCCTACGTTGCGCATGGGCCTCCTTTTATAGGCTAAAGGGGTCACCGACAGGTGGAAACGCAGGCAAGGGTACAAATGTAAAAAGGGTGGTTGGTACAACTGCTATCTACAGTGCATCCTACCTAACTCTGACGGCAGGGGACAAGAGCATTTAATGCCTGTCTGCATCGCCCAAACAGTGCAGAAAAGCGACCGTTAGGGGCGCAACCGCCTGCCACGATGGCCTTCTCATCATCTCCACTTGCCACCTCGCACCGCTTGCCTGCACAGCTTCCCGCCACGTGCGTCTGGAACGGTCCTATGGCGACACGTCGATGGATGTGCTGGAGCATGGGCGCAGGGTGGTGGCTTCGCCGCGGCAAAGTGCCTTGCCGCGGTCGTTGTCTTGTTGCACCCGAAAACTTGTCGCTCGTCGGGTCTTGCCGGGACGCGTGGCGCGTCGCGGTAAGTTCTTTGGAGTGCCTTGGTTGGCCCTCCCGGCAAGCTCCTCTTGCCGGGGCCTTGTCCTTCCCGGAAAGCTCCTCTTGCCGGGGCCTTGTCTTCTCAGTTAAAACACTTTGTTCTTGAATGGCATCAATAGGAACTACGGAGGATCTTGGCGGACGCCCGGCAAGCCTTGCCGCGGGACGCTGCGACTGCCCGTGCACAAGTTTGGGATACTAGGGTAGAGTACACTGACACCGGACCTCTCCCCCTCCTCCACTCCTTTATATACGGGGGAGGGGGCACCCCATAGACACACAAGTTGATCATTTATCTCTTAGCCGTGTGTGGTGCCCCCTCCACCATAATCCACCTCGGCCATATCGTTGTAGTGCTTAGGCGAAGCCCTGCATTGGTAGCATCATCATCACCGTCATCACGCCATCGTGCTGATGAAACTCTCCCTCGACACTCTGCTGGATCGTGAGTTTGTGGGACGTCACCGAGCTGAACGTGTGCAGATCGCGGAGGTGTCATACGGTCGGTACTAGGATCGGTCGATCATGAAGACGTACGACTACATCAACCGCGTTGTCATAATGCTTCCACTTTCGGTCTACGAGGGTACGTGGACAACACTCTCCCCTCTCGTTGCTATGCATCACCATGATCTTGTGTGTGCGTAGGAAATTTTTGAAATTACTACGTTCCCAAACAACATGAACAACAAAGGGAAAGATACAAGGTAAGGTTCATCTCCAAGAGGAGGTCTTGATGCAGGGTCCTCCCGTGAGGGGGTTTGATGATATCCCGCAGGATCTTCTCCAAGATGGAGGTCTTGGCCTCCAGTGGAGTAGTCTCTCTCTCTCAAGAGAAGAGTAGTAGGAGAAAAGCTCACATACAAATGAGCTATTGATACGTCTCCAATGTATCTACTTTTCCAAACACTTTTGCCCTTGTTTTGGACTCTAACTAGCATGATTTGAATGAAACTAACCCAGACTAACGTTGTTTTTAGCAGAACTGCCATGGTGTTGTTTATTGTGCAGAAAATAAAAGTTCTCGGAATGACCTAGAAATCCACGGAGATAACTTTTGGAAAATATAAAAAATACTGGCAACAGAATCAAGGCCAGGGGGCCCACACCCTATCCACGAGGGTGGGGCGCGCCCTCCCCCCTGGGCGCGCCCCCTGTCTTGTGGGCCCCCTGATGCTCCACCGACCTCAACTCTAACTCTATATATTCCGTTTTGCGGAGAAAATAATCAGAGAGAAAGTTTCATCATGTTTTACGATATGGAGCCGCCGCCAAGCCCTAATCTCTCTTGGGAGGGCTGATCTGGAGTTCATTCGGGGCTCCGGAGAGGGGGATTCGTCGCCGTCGTCATCATCAACCATCCTCCATCACCAATTTCATGATGCTCACCGCCGTGCGTGAGTAATTCCATCGTAGGCTTGCTGGACGGTGATGAGTTGGATGAGATTTACCATGTAATAAAGTTAGTTTTGTTAGGGTTTGATCCCTAGTGTCCACTATGTTCTGAGATTGATGTTGCTATGACTTTGCTATGCTTAATGCTTGTCACTAGGGCCCGAGTTCCATGATTTCATATCTGAACCTATTATGCTTTCATGAATATATGTGAGTTCTTGATCCTATCTTGCAAGTCTATAGTCACCTATTATGTGTTATGATCCGACAACCCCGAAGTGACAATAATCGGGATACTTCTCGGTGATGACCATAGTTTGAGGAGTTCATGTATTCACTATGTGTTAATGCTTTTGTCCAGTACTCTATTAAAAGGAGGCCTTAATATCCCTTAGTTTCCACTAGGACCCCGCTTCCATGGGAGGGTAGGACAAAAGATGTCATGCAAGTTCTTTTCCATAAGCACGTATGACTATATTCGGAATACATGCCTACATTACATTGATGAACTGGAGCTAGTTATGTGTCACCCTATGTTATAGCTATTACATGAGGAATCGCATCCGACATAATTATCCATCACTGATCCAATGCCTACGAGCTTTTCACATATTGTGCTTTGCTTATTTACTTTTCCGTTGCTACTGTTACAACTACTACAAAACTGCTATCTTTACTTTTGCCACTGTTACCATTACTATCATACCACTTTGCTACTAAATACCTTGCTGCAGATACTAAGTTATCCAGGTGTGGTTGAATTGACAACTCAACTGCTAATACTTAAGAATATTCTTTGGCTCCCCTTGTGTCGAATCAATAAATTTGGGTTGAATATTCTACCCTCGAAAGCTGTTGTGGTCCCCTACACTTGTGGTTTATCAAGACTAATTTCTGGCGCCGTTGCCGGGGAGCATAGCCCTATTCTCTGAGTCACTTAGTATTTATATCTGTTGATCACTATGAGGAACTTGAAAGACGATAGAACCAAGATTTTTCCCTCAACTACGAGGGGAGGTAAGGAACTGCCATCTAGCTCTGCACTAGATTCTCCTTCTGTTTTGAGTAAGCTTGCGACACCTAAACCTGCTACTGCTATGAATTCTGATATGTCGCATGTTATTGATGATGCCACTTCTGCTATGCATGATACTTATGATGACACTATTTCTGTGTGTGATACTACTTTGCCATTAGGTGAATTTCTTGATGAACAACTTGCTAGGGTTAGAGAGAATGGAATTATTGAAGATGCTATTATTGATGATAGTGATGATGAAAGTTCTCCCCCTGATTATGAATTACATGTTGTTCCGGAGGGTTATGTTATGGATGAGGAAGCTGCTAGAGCTATCTTTGCTTGCAAAGATAGATATGATCTTAAGAAGTTATTAGCTAAATGGAAGAAGCAATCTCTTAATGCTAGAATGAAACCTGACCCCGCTTTTGCTACTTCACCTATCTGTGTTACTAATAAGGATTGTGAATTCTCTGTTGATCCTGAAATTATTACTTTGGTTGAATCTGATCCTTTTTATGGCCTTGAATCTGAAACTGTCGTGGCACATCTTACCAAGTTAAATGATATAGCCACCCTATTTACTAATGATGAGAAGTCTCGCTATTGTTATATCCTTAAGATATTTCCGTTCTCATTAAAGGATGATGCTAAGACTTGGTTTAATTCTCTTGATCCTGGTTGTGTGCGTAGTCCCCATGATATGATTTATTACTTCTCTGCTAAATACTTCCCTGCTCATAAGAAACAAGCTGCCTTGCGGGAAATATATAATTTTGTGCAAACCAAAGAAGAGAGTCTCCCACAAGCTTGGGGAAGGCTTCTCCGATTACTTAATGCTTTGCCTGATCATCCTCTTAAGAAAAATGAAATACTTGATATCTTTTATAATGGACTAACCAATGCTTCCAAGGAATACTTGGATAGTTGTGCTGGTTGTGTTTTCAGGGAAAGAACAGTCGACCAAGCTGAATTACTATTGAATAATATGTTGACTAATGAAAATAATTGGACTCTTCCTCAGCCAATTCCTGAGGCAATTCCTGAGCCAATTGAGCCAACTCCTGAGCCTATTCCTAAACCTACTCCAAAGAAGAGGGGCGTTCTATTTCTCAGTCCTGAAGATATGCAAGAGGCAAAGAAATCAATGAAAGAAAAAGGTATTAAAGATGAAGATGTTAAGAATTTACCTCCTATTGAAGAAATACATGGTCTTAATTTACCGCCTGTTGAAGAACCACATTGTTTTGATAACCCGACATAGGTAGTAAAGGTAAATTCTCTCTATAGATATGATAAAGTTGAAATTCCGCCTACTAAATTTCATAGCCCATGCTTAGATGAATTTGATGACTTTATGGCTAGACATGAAAGTTTTAATGCTTATGTTGGTAGAGAACTAAAGAATAATGCTTTCAAGATAGGACGCTTGAGTGATTATATGGCTAGAGTTAAAGGTGAACTTAAACTCATTAGCAAATATGCTTCTATGGTTACCACTCAAGCTGAGCAAGTACTTAAAGCTCAAAGTGATTTGCTCGATGAATTAAATAATAAACATGACTTTGCTATTAGAGTGGCTACTAGAACTGGTAGAATGACTCAAGAACCTTTGTATCCTAAAGGCCACCCTTAGAGAATCGAGCAGGATTCTCAGAGAAATAATTTAGAGGCACCTAGTTCTTTTACAAAGAAGAAAAAGAGAAACGATAGGACTTTGCATGCTTCTAGTGAACCTATTGTAGACACACCTAAGAATCCCAATGATATTTCTATTTCTGATGCTGAAACACAATCAGGTGATGAACATGAACCTAATGATAATGTTAAGGATAATGTTCATGTTGATGCTCAACCTAGCAAAAATAATGATGTAGAGATTGAACCTACTGTTGATCTTGATAACCCACAATCAAAGAATCAACGTTATGATAAGAGAGACATTGTTGCTAGGAAGCACGGTAGAGAAAGAGAACCATGGGATCAGAAACCCATGCCCTTTCCTCCTAAACCATCCAAGACAAAGGATGATGAGGATTTTGAGCGCTCTGCTGAAATGATTAGACCTATCTTCTTACGTATGCGCTTAACTAATATGCTTAAATTAAATCCTTATGCTAAGTATATGAAGGATATCATTACAAATAAAAGGAAGATACCGGAAGCTGAAATTTCCACCATGCTTGCTAATTACACTTTTAAGGGTGGAATACCAAAGAAACTTGGAGACCCAGGGGTACCAACTATACCATGCTCCATTAAAAGAAATTATGTTAAAACTGCTTTATGTGATCTTGGAGCTGGTGTTAGTGTTATGCCTCTCTCTTTATATCGTAGACTTGAATTGAATAAGTTGACACCTACCGAAATATCCTTGCAAATGGCCGATAAATCAACTGTCATACCTGTCGGCATTTGTGAGGATGTGCCTATTGTGGTTGCAAATGTCACTATCTTAACGGACTTTGTTATTCTTGATATTCCCGAGGACGATAGTATGTCAATTATCCTTGGTAGACCCTTTTTGAATACTGCAGGGGCTGTTATTGATTGCAACAAAGGCAATGTCACTTTTCATGTTAGTGGTAATGAGCATACGGTACACTTCCCGAGGAAACAATCTCAAGTTCATAGCATCAATTCTATTGGAAAAGTTCCAACTATTATTATTGGAGGTTTTCAATTTCCTCTTCCTACTGTCTAGAAAAAGTATGATATTCTTATTGTTGGGGATGTTCATATCCCCATTGAGGTAACTTAGTGTTATTCGAAATTTCTTCGGTTCCGTGTTATTCGGAATGAGTTTGTTAACAAGACTTGATCAACCTTGTTAGTGGATTCATTTTGATGATCATGAGATGGATGAAACTAGAAGGCACAACCTTCTGTACCCTCTTTTTACTTTCTGTTATTTAGAATAAATAAAGCAAAAATATTATTATATGTCTGTTTTCTGAATTATCCGTGCAATTAAAAATATCTCGAAAATAAAAGTGCTCCAAATGCCCTGCATTTTTAGTATGATTTTTTATGGAATATTTGAGGATTTTAGGCACTGAAAACACTGCAGGGGGGCAAGCACCTGGCCACGAGGGTGGAGGGCGCGCCCACACCCCTTGGGCGCGCCCCCCTATCTCGTGGGCCCACGGTGCCCCCCCTCCACTTATTCCTGCACCCACACACTCCATCTTCTTCCCAAAAAATCCCCATCCAGCTCAAGCACGAGTTCTAGCTCATTTTGCTGCGATTTTCGATCTCCTTTCTCAAAGCTCCATTCACAAAACTGCTTTGGGAGATTGTTGCTTGGTATGTGACTCCTCCATTGATCCAATTAGTTTTTGTTCTAGTGCTTTATTCATTGCAAATTTTTGCTGCAGAGGTGACCCTGTTCTTGAGCTTGCATGTCAAATTTATGAGGTCCCAAGCAATTCTAATGCATGATATAGGCTCTAGGCACTTGTAGGAGTAGTTGCTACCAATCTTGTTTAGTTATATTCACTTTTATTTTGAAGTTACTAAAAATTTCAGAAATTTTTCAGAAAAGGAAATATGTCTAGGAGAATGTACCAAGGTGGTTCCTCAATAAAGAAAGGACCCAGGCGTGCTATGCGTGAGCAAGACGATGAACCACCAAGGGACGCGGAAGTGCAAGCTTGTGAGTGGCCATCAGACGATTTTTTGGTCAATGCAGGCATCAAGGATGAATTTGACGCATATGTGCGTAATGCCGATCTTGAGGACTTCTTACGAGATAAGTGTCCTCAGTACTATCAATTGACTGATTCATTTGTGAGAAGGTTTAAATATAAATCTTCACGTAATTCTTAGAGTGTCCTGTTTGATATTTATGATAAATCTTATACCATGGACTTAGAAGATTTTACAACTGCTTGCAAACTCCCGCAGTGGGGCAATGTTAGTGACCCCCACAAATCTGAATATAAAGACTTTCTTGCTAGTATTACTGTGGGAGAATCTAGGGTAATAGCACAAGCTACCATAGGGAGCATTCATTTTCCTGCTATACATTATTTTGCTCTCTTCATTGGTAGATGCATTAACAGTAAAGATGAAGCATGTCATATGTGTGTCCCTGATCTTTGTGTCCTTAAGAGTGCTGTGTTAGGTAATAAAGATTACAACTTGGGGGCAATAGTTGCACATAGGTTGCATAATAATGGTATATCTGGAGATTTATTTGGAGGGATTTATGCGACCTGTGTTGCTAATTATCTTGGTATAGCCCCACGAGAGGGGGATATGGAATTGCCTCCTGCTTATTTAGATTATGACGCGATGGTCAAACATCATTTTCTTGTGAGGAACGAACAATTCCTTCAGTATCGACTAATCTTTCATAGACGTAGCTCTGTCCATGTTACTCTCCCTGCTCCTTTCCTTTTTGATTACCAAGCAAAACGAAGATATGTTGTTACCAGGGAGGTGAAAGCTGAACACGAGGGGAGAGCGGAGGCGGCTTGCCAACATGCCGCGGCTCAGGATGCATTTGCTGTTGCATCTCAGTACGACCCCAGTTATAACTACGGATATCAGCCAGGCTATCCTTGGCATTAGACCAACTTAGGCCAAAAGCCTAAGCTTGGGGGAGTACGTATTTCTCACCGATTTTACATTCATGTTCACACACTATTCTAGTTGTTGGTGCTCATACTCTTTCATTGTATCATCCATGCTAGTTTAATTTATTTTTCTAGCTTTCTTCTTGTGCATTTGATAAACCATAAGAAAAACCAAAAAAATTAGTTAGTTTAATTTCCATGCTTGTAGTAGAAATTAAAATGAAAACCCAAAAAGATTTCTCGTTCTTCTTCTTGCTTGTTGGGAGCTTTCCCGTGTAAATAGTTTTTGTTTCTTTTCTTTCCTTTGGGGGTCGAGAGTAGGAGACCATATTGAAAATGTTTAGTGGCTCTCATATGCATGATTATTTATTTAACTTAGAGACCATATTACTTTGTCTTCTCTCTGAGTTGAATGCTTGCAGATTCCAGCTTAGTCCAATGCACATGCACTATTATTATTATACACACCGTTCGGTCGTGCAAGTGAAAGGCAATAATGACAATATATGATGGACTGATTGAGATGAGAAAAGTTGGTATGAACCCGACATCTCTTGTTTTTGTAAATATGATGAGTTCATCGTTCCTGATTCAGCCTATTATGAAGTAAACATATTTGCAATGACATTTAGAGACCATAGTTGCTTGTGCCATGCTTGACTAGCTATGAGCTATAATGGTTTACCTTGCGTGCCAACATGCTATTAAAATGATTGTGATGTGGTATGGTGGGATGGTATCCTCCTTTGAATGAATTGAGTGACTCGATTTGGCACATGTTCACGCATGTACTTGTAACAAATCAACGTAGCCTTCATGATATTTATGTTCATGGTAGATTATATCCTACTCATGCTTGTACTCGGTGTAAATTAATTTTAATGCATGTTCACGACTGTTGTCGCTCTCTCAGTTGGTCACTTCCCAGTCTTTTGCTAGCCTTCACCTGTACTAAGTGGGCATACTTCTTGTGCATCCAAACTCCATAAACCTCAAAGTTATTCCATATGAGTCCACCATACCTTCCTATATGCGGTATTTACCTGCCGTTCCAAGTAAATTTGTATGTGCCAAACTCCAAACCTTCAAATAAAATTCTGTTTTGTATGCTCGAGCAGCTCATGTTCCAACTAGGTCTGTATGTATCTTCCGTGCTAGGTGGGTTATTCTCAAGAGGAGTGGAGTCCGGTCCTCATTCAGGAGAAAATGGCTGGTAACCGGGATGCCGAGTCCCATGATCCAAAAGATCAAAGCAAAACAAAATAATTAAACAAAACTCCCCCAGGGCTGTTGTTAGTTGGAGGCACTCGTTGTTTCGAGCAAGCCATGGATTGATGCTTGTTGATGGTGGGGGAGTATAAACTTTTACCATTCTGTTTGGGAACCGTCTATAGTGCATGTAGTATGGAAGATATTGCCATCTCATAGTTGTTGCGTTGACAGTGAAAGTATGCCGCTCAAAATGTTATTCATCTCTATTTAAAATCGAGCACTGGCACCTCTACAAATCCATGCTTCCCTCTGCGAAGGGCCTATCTATTTACTTTTATGTTGAGTCATCACCTTCTTATTAAAAAGCACCCGCTGGAGAGCACACTGTCATTTGCATTCATTATTATTAGTTTATATTGGGTATGACTTGACTGGATTGCTTTCACCATGAATTACAATTTCTAGTCAGTCCTTGATCTTTAAAGGTGCTCTGTATTTATGTTTTGTGGTCTCAGAAAGGGCTAGCGAGATACCATCTTGTTATATCATATTATGATTGTTTTGAGAAAGTGTTGTCATCCGAGTTTTATTATTATTGCTCGCTAGCTGATTATGCCATTGATATGAGTAAACATGAGACCTAAGTGTTATTGTGAGAATGGTTAGTTCATAATCTTTGCAGAAAACTTGAATGTTCGCTTTACATATTTACAACAACAAGAGCAAATAGAGTTTGTAAAAGTCTTTCTTTATCACTTTCAGTTTATCAACTGAATTGCTTGAGGACAAGCAAAGGTTTAAGCTTGGGGGGGTTGATACGTCTCCAACGTATCTACTTTTCCAAACACTTTTGCCCTTGTTTTGGACTCTAACTTGCATGATTTGAATGAAACTAACTCGGACTGACATTGTTTTCAGCAGAACTGCCATGGTGTTGTTTATTGTGCAGAAAACAAAAGTTCTCAGAATGACCTGAAAATCCACGGAGATAACTTTTGGAAAATATATAAAATACTGGCAAAAGAATCAAGGCCAGGGGGCCACACCCTGTCCACGAGGGTGGGGGTGCGCCCTCCCCCTGGGCGCGCCCCCTGTCTCATGGGCCCCCTGATGCTCCACCGACCTCAACTCCAACTCTATGTATTCCGTTTCATGGAGAGAAAAATCAGAGAGAAAGTTTCATCGCGTTTTACGATACGGAGCCGCCGCCAAACCCTAATCTCTCTCGGGAGGGCTGATCTAGAGTCGGTTCGGGGCTCCTGAGAGGGGGATTCGTCGCCGTTGTCATCATCAACCATCCTCCATCACCAATTTCATGATGCTCACCGCCGTGCGTGAGTAATTCCATCGTAGGCTTGCTGGACGGTGATGGGTTGGATGAGATTTACCATGTAATCAAGTTAGTTTTGTTAGGGTTTGATCCCTACTATCCACTATGTTCTGAGATTGATGTTGCTATGACTTTGCTATGCTTAATGCTTGTCAGTAGGGCCCGAGTGCCATGATTTCAGATCTGAACCTATTATGTTTTCATGAATATATGTGAGTTCTTGATCCTATCTTGCAAGTCTATAGTCACCTATTATGTGTTATGATCCGACAACCCCGAAGTGACAATAATCGGGATACTTCTCGGTGATGACCATAGTTTGAGGAGTTCATGTATTCACTATGTGATAATGCTTTGGTCGGTACTCTATTAAAAGGAGGCCTTAATATCCCTTAGTTTCCACTAGGACCCCGCTGCCACGGGAGGGTAGGACAAAAGATGTCATGCAAGTTCCTTTCCATAAGCACGTATGACTATATTCGGACGTCGGTGTACTAGAGTAGGGGTACCCTAGTGTCGTGGTTCTAAGTCTGACAGTCGAGTGGGGGGTAGGTATGGAGAGGCAAGGTCCTAGCTATGGAGAGGTTGTAAACACAAGAGATGTACGAGTTCAGGCCCTTCTCGGAGGAAGTAAAAGCCCTACGTCTCGGAGCCCGGAGGCGGTCGAGTGGATTATGTGTATATGAATTACAGGATGCCGAACCCTTCTGCCTGTGGAGGGGGGTGGCTTATATAGAGTGCGCCAGGACCCCAGCCAGCCCACGTAATGAAGGGTTTAAGGTGTATTTAGTCCGGGGCGTTACTGGTAACGTCCCACATAAAGTGTCTTAACTATCATAAAGTCTACTTAACTACAGGCCGTTGCAGTGCAGAGTGCCTTTTGACCTCCTGGTAGTCGAGTGAGTCTTCGTGGTCGAGTCCTTCAAGTCAGTCGAGTGAGTCCCTCGTTGGTCGACTGGAAGGTGACCTCTTCTAAGGGTGTCCTTGGGCAGGGTACTTAGATCAGGTCTGTGACCCTACCCTAGGTACACGACCCCATCATTAGCCCCCGAATGGATTGAGGCTTTGAGTGACGGAGGAGTTGATGTTGTTTCCGATTAACCTTTGCACACTAGTCGTGCGTTGTTCTGAACCAGAGAATCTCTTCGTTGATAGTGAGCAACTTGTCTTCAGTCGACTCGATCCATTCTTTTCTTTCGTCGAGTGATCTTTCGGGCTTCGTCGATTTCCGAGCGACGGATCGCAGGAAATCCCGCGCCTGGCAGACCGATCTGCCGTTCGCGGATTCCGCGGGGTGCGAAATTTGGGGAAACGCGCGAAGCGGAGCGGACCGCGGCGTTCGGATGGGACGGGACATAGACGCCTCGATCCCCGCGCCGCCTTCTTCGCCACGTATCCCGCCCGCGTAACAGTTCCAGGATATGATTAGATCTGTCGGGCCCACCTGTCATTCACTCGGAAGGGATCTTATAAATGCGCCCGGCGAGGGTTTTTTGAACAGTGCCTCAGCATTCTCTCTCTCTGCCTCCTTCGTCTCCGCCCAACGCGCTCGCTCTCGCCTCCGCACCACTTCTCCTCACGCGCCCCACCGGAAGCCATGGTCAAGGAGAAGACGGCGGCACTGGAGCGTGCGAAGAAGGCGTCGGCAACGGAGAAGGCGAAGGGGAGATCCACCAGCCGCGGTGGGTCTTCGTCCAGATCCCGCCTGCCGAAAGGCTAGGTCCAGGGAGATTGGATCCAGTCGACCATCACGGAGAAGGATCTCCTCGACATGGCCAACGAGGCCTTATCCCCCATGGAGCTGCGAGGCTTCCGGGGAAAGAGTGGCAGCCCCAGCCGGGAGAGGGTGAGTGCGTGCTTCTGGCTACGCATGTCGACCGCGGATTCTCTTTGCCGCCGAGCATTTTCTTCCGTGGTTTCTTGAACTTTTTTGGAGCGCAACTCCACCACTTCACCCCGAATTCTATCGCCTATCTTGCCGCATTTGTGTCCATGTGCGTGAGTTTTCTGGGCTGTCGATCGCACTCGGGCTTGTTCAAGCACATATTCACATGTCGCTCTCAAACTGTGAAGAAGGCGAGTCCAGGCGACGAAAGAACCCGAGTGGTCCAAATGTGTGGAGGTCTGGGGATCCAGGTGAGAAACAAGAGCACCTTCCCAGCCATGACATTTCCCGAGTCAGTCAGAGGCTGGCAGTCGACCTGGTTCTACTGCCAGGATGAGTCGACACCGAGGCAGTCGAGTGGACTCCCTCCATTTACCATGGACCGAGTGAACAAGCCCTCCTCTCTGAAACTGATTCTGGAGGAGAAAGCTGACGTGAAGATGCTGATGGAGCGCGTAGTTCAGTTGGTTCGGGAGGGAGTGACGGGCATGGATCTCCTGGAAGTTTTCCTTAGGCGCCGAATCCAGCCTCTTCAGTTCCGGAGCCATTGCATGTGGTTGTACTGTGGGACTGAGGATGTGACTCGGGTCAACCCAGAAGCAGTCGACGATGCCACTCTGGAAAGGTGGATGGCCGTTGTTACTGGGAACAAGGACAACCCTCGCGGGGCCAGAAGGATTCCTCCACTCGACTGCCACAGTGACCCAAACAAGGCATGTCTGCCCCACTTCCCATTGTATTCTCGTCATATTAATTTCTACTTTCTCTGCCGATCGGTCGACTGATCTTTGTCTTGTTGTCCCTCAGACCCTCACTGAACTGTACTCGATGCCCAACGGAGCGCAGGCTCCGACTGAGGAGGGAGAAGCGAGCGGGGGCGAGAGCCAGGAGGAGGAGTGGGACTCGGACGCCGCCGAGGCCGATGATGATGACGATGACGATGATGATGATGACGATGAGGACGGGGAAGAGGAGGAGGAGGAGGAGGTCGCACCACCGCGCTCGGAAAGGCGGTCGAAACTTGTCCATGACCCTGCGACTGAACGCGGCGAGGGGGTCGCGACTGTTACACAGTCGACCAAGCGCCCTCGGACCACCTCTCCGGCGCCGACTGAAAAGGCACCGAAGCAGCCCAAGGCGGCCCCGTCGAAGCCGACCAAGCACCTGCCAAAGATGAAGGTGTCCATCCCCACCATATCAGGGTAATCATGTTGCTTAAGTCTTCTTGTTTTGTGTGAACTTTATCTCTGGTTGGCGCTGGAGTTAGTCGACTGACTCTTTGGAGTTGCAGTGCTGCTACTTCTGAGACCTCGGCCCGGGCTGACGACCATGAGATGGAGGATGCAGCAACCTCAAAACCTGGTACTATATACTTAACACTGTCTTTAGTCGACTGACTCATGATCTAATCCTGATTCTTTTCTGTAGCTCCATCCAATGTTGTAATCACTCTCCCTGATGATGATGAAGATGAGGAACCGCTGAAGTACAGAAGGAGTAGGAAAGCGTCTGCCAGCAAGGTGACCCAGGATGTGACGGTGCCTGAGGCTCTGGTCGCGGAGGAAGGGAACACCACTCGACACACCGTGTCCTTCGCAGATCCACTGACGAGTGCTCTGCAGCCCTCCCTCTTCACGACGCACCACGTCCCAGAGGACCAAGCTGGCGCAGCGAAGGAGGCAATACGCCAGGCAGGGATCATGATGGAGCAGTTGAAGACCATCCGGGATGCGAGCCAGGCAGCTTACGACGCCAGTTCCGCCCTCCAACGCAATGTTCAGGTCAGTCGACCACCATTTGTTCTGTTAGGATATGCTATCAGAAACTTTTCTTTCCAGAATTTATAGTAGTCACCCACTGGGTGTGTCGAGTTAAACTCCGTGTTAGCGGGGGCACGCTGAGTGCACCCGCTGGGTGTAGTCCCCAAGGCTAAGGTCGACTGCGGGCAGTCGGCCTTAGGCTTTATAATTTCAGTCTTTCCGTCATTTGACTATGTCGAATGGATTTCGCAAACCGGTGGGGGCACGCTGAGTGCACCCACTGGGTGTAGTCCCCGAGACTGTGGTCGACTGCTGGCAGTCGGTTACAGTCTTAAAGAATACATCTTTTTTTTTGAGGTCGACTGGTCGACTCTGTCTTCAATAGGATTAGTGGGGGCACGCTGAGTGCACCCGCTGGGTGTAGTCCCCAAGGCTAAGGTCGACTGCGGGCAGTCGGCCTTAGGCTTTATAATTTCAGTCTTTCCGTCATTCGACTATGTCGAATGGATTTCGCAAACCGGTCGACTGGTCGACTCTGTCTTCGACTGGTCGATTAGTGGGGGCACGCTGAGTGCACCCACTGGGTGTAGTCCCCGAGACTACGGTCGAATGCTTGCATTCGGCTGTAGTCTTAGAAACGCGTGATTTTTCCTTTTTCACTCGGAAGTGAATTATAATTGACATTTTAGTCGATTGGTTCTTCGCAGAACTCCTGTGATCTTGTGGCTCGCTACTCTGAGCTGGAAAACAAGCACATTCAGCTCGAGCTGAATTTGAAGCTGGTTCAGGAGAATCTGACGAAGGCAAAGGAGGAGACCGAAGGTATGTTTGGTGAGACCTTGACGACTGCTTTTTCCCTTTATTTGTTTCAAAATCTGATCTAACTGTAACTTGCAGGTAAGGTGAGGGAGGCCCAACGGAAGAAGGACCTTGAACTAGCTGAGAAGATCAAGCTTGTTGACGAGAAGTTAGCTTCAGTCGCCAAGCTTGAGCAAGAAAATGCTAATCTGAAAGCTGCTCTTGGGAAGAAAAAAGATCTGGAGGCCTTCCTGAATGGTCTTGCCAAGAAGTTGTTTCTTATGCTTGAAGGTAAATCTCTATGCTCGGCGATCATTTCCAACCGTGGTTTTTCCATTCGACCACCGCCTTGACTCGGTGATCGTCCTTGCAGAATTTTGTCAAAACTTTGAAGAAGAAACTAGCCGGCTGGAACCAAACCTTGACCCCGTCAATTCTCCGATGGATGACGAAGTTGCCATGAATGTTTTCCGACTGGAGTCCCGTGTTGCAGCTGTCGTGGACTATCTTGCAAGGCTGAAGGTCGCCACATCTCGCATCGACTCGACGCTCTGGCCCGGGGAGACACTTCAGAACGACCTCGAGTCGCTGATGGCTCGCTTGAACACGATCCCTGGTCGAGTGCAGGAGTGGAAAAAGTCCTCGGCTCGGTACGGTGCAGATGTTGCTTTGTGTCTGGCCCGAGTCCACTGCAAAGATGCGCGAGAAGACAAGCTGGCGGCCCTCCGGGTGGCCAACACCAAGAAACACGACTTCAGGTCCTTTATGGAAACTTTCCTTGCGGCTGCCACTCGGATCGCAGATGGGATTGATCTTGATGAGTTTGTTGCACCTTCCAGCCCTCCACAGGAGGGGTAAAAAACTTCTTCTAAACTCGATGCTTTAAATTTGCCTCGGTATGCCGAGTGGAGTTGTAACCGATAAACCTTAACGGGCTTAGCGCCTGAGCACTTTCGGTTCCTTTAGGTATCGATCCGAACTTGAATTTGGTGTTTGAATATGATTGCTTTTGGCTCGAAATGCCTTTTGCAGGTTCAAAGCGGGGCGCTTACTGCAATCGACTTATTCCTTAGTCCACTTAGGCGAGCGCTGGGCTGCAGCTAAGCCCCCGAGTGAGAGGTTTGCTCTTCACTCGGTAGGAATTTTGATAACTTAGGCGAGTACTTGGAATGCAGCTAAGCCTCCGAGTGTGAGGTTTGCTCTTCACTCGGTAGGATTTCTGATAACTTAGGCGAGCGCTGGGCTGCAGCTAAGCCCCCGAGTGGAAGTCTGGCTTACCACTCGGTAGGATTTTTCATAACTTAGGCGAGTACTTGGACTGCAGCTAAGCCTCCGAGTGGAAGTCTGGCTTACCACTCGGTAGGATTTTTCATAACTTAGGCGAGTACTTGGACTGCAGCTAAGCCTCCGAGTGAGAGGTTTGCTCTTCACTCGGTAGGATTTCTGATAACTTAGGCGAGCGCTGGGCTGCAGCTAAGCCTCCGAGTGGAAGTCTGGCTTACCACTCGGTAGGATTTTATTTAATCTTAGGCGAGCACTGGGCTGCAGCTAAGCCCCCGAGTGGAAGGTTTGCTCTTCACTCGGTAGGATTTTCATAACTTAGGCGAGTACTTGGACTGCAGCTAAGCCTCCAAGTGGAAGTCTGGCTTACCACTCGGTAGGATTTTATTTAATCTTAGGCGAAACGGATTCGCAGCTAAGCCTCCGAGTGGGAGTCTGACTCACCACTCGGAGGATTTTTACAAACTTAGGCGAAACGGATTCGCGGCTAAGTCACCCACTGAGGGGAAATTTTATTGGACAAAACAAAAAGTGACAAAAAATATGGAGGAACTATGACACTATTGAGGTCCATGGACTACAGAAGTACTTTATTGCAACTCATCCGAGTGATTAAACTTAAGTGAAAAATGGGCGGAGTAGTTCCGCGTTCCAAGCTCGGGGCTCGTCGATATTATGCTCGACGTTGTAAAGATGGTACGCCCCGTTGTGGAGAACTTTGGTGACGATGAAGGGTCCTTCCCAAGAAGGAGCAAGCTTGTGTTGTTTCTTCTGATCCACTCGGAGAACTAAATCTCCTTCCTGGAAGGCTCGACCCCTCACATTTCTGGCGTGGAAACGACGCAAATCTTGTTGGTAGATGGTCGACCGGATCAGAGCCATCTCCCTTTCTTCCTCTAAAAGGTCGACTGCGTCCTGCCGCGCTTGTTCAGCTTCTGCTTCGTTGTAGATTTCGACTCGAGGAGCATTGTGGAGAAGATCACTCGGTAAGACTGCTTCAGCTCCATAGACCAAGAAGAATGGAGTTCTTCCGGTCGACCGATTAGGTGTGGTCCGCAGTCCCCAAAGCACCAAGGGAAGTTCGTCGACCCAAGCTCCAGCTGCATGCTTGAGATCACGCATCAGTCGGGGTTTCAATCCCTTGAGAATCAGGCCATTGGCTCGCTTTGCTTGTCCATTCGACTGCGGGTGAGCGACTGAAGCGTAGTCGACTCGTGTGCCTTGAGAGTTACAGAAATCTCTGAATTCCTCCGAGTCAAAGTTCGACCCATTATCCGTAATGATGCTGTGCGGGACTCCATATCTGAATATTAGTTCCCTGATGAAGCTAACAGCAGCACCGGCGTCAAGGCTCTTGATTGGTTTAGCCTCAATCCACTTGGTGAATTTGTCGACTGCCACCAGTACATGCGTGAAGCCACTTCGCCCTGTTCTCAAAGGACCGACCATGTCTAACCCCCATACTGCGAAAGGCCAGACGAGTGGGATGGTCTTTAGAGCCGATGCAGGCTTGTGCGACATATTCGAGTAGAACTGACATCCCTCGCACTTATCCACTATTTCCTTTGCCATCTCATTCGCCTTTGGCCAGTAAAATCTGGCTCGGTAGGCTTTGGCCACGATGGTCCGAGAGGATGCATGATGACCACAGGTTCCCGAGTGGATATCATTGAGGATGATTCGACCTTCTTCTGGTGTTATGCACTTCTGACCAACTCCAGTCGCGCTTTCTCTGTATAATTGTCCTTTGATTACGGTAAAGGCCTTAGATCGACGGATGATCTGTCGAGCCTCTTCCTCATCCTCCGGGAGCTCTTTTCTCAGGATATACGCGATATATGGAACTGTCCAGTCGGGAATGACCACCAAGACCTCCATGACCAAGTCGACCACTGCTGGGACTTCAACCTCAATCGGATCTGTGGCACTCTTGGGCTGTGGAGCTTCTTCGGTGAAAGGATCTTCTTTGACTGACGGAGTGTGTATATGCTCCAAGAACACACCACTCGGAATGGCTTCTCTCTTGGAACCTATCTATGCTAGATCATCAGCTGCTTGATTTTTCAGTCGGGGTATATGATGGAGCTCCAACCCCTCGAACTTCTTTTCCAGCTTCCTCACTGCACTGCAGTATCCAGTCATGGCTGGGCTTCTCACGTCCCACTCCTTCATCACTTGGTTGACCACTAAATCCGAGTCGCCATAGACCATCAGGCGACGGACGCCGAGTGAAATGGCCATGCGCAATCCGTATAAGGGGGCCTCATATTCTGCCTCATTGTTGGAGGAATCAAAGTGAATCTGGAGCACATATCTGAGCTTATCTCCTCTGGGGGAAACCAGGACAACCCCAGCACCGGAACCATTCAACATCTTAGAGCCATCAAAGAACATGGTCCAATGCTCCGAGTGAACTTCAGTCGGCTGTTGCTATTCAATCCACTCGGCGAGGAAATCTGCTATTGCCTGGGACTTAATGGATTTCTTTGCCTCAAACTTGATATCAAGGGGAAGAAGTTCAATCGCCCATTTAGCCACTCGACCAGTTGCATCTTTGTTGTGCAAAATCTCTGATAGTGGAGCGTCGCTGACGACTGTGATGGAATGATCAGAGAAATAATGAGCAACCTTCTTTGTGGTCATGTATATTCCATACACAAGCTTCTGATAATGAGGATATCTCTGCTTGGATGGAGTCAAGACTTCAGACAAATAATACACTGGGCGCTGAACTTTGAGAGCTTTTCCTTCTTCTTCCCGCTCGACCATAAGCACAGTACTGACGACCTGTCCTGTGGCTGCGATATAGAGCAGCAGAGGCTCTTTGCTGATTGGAGCAGCAAGCACCGGCTGGGTGGAGAGCAGAGCTTTTAGCTCGGCAAACGCTGCATCAGCTTCTGGAGTCCACTCGAACTTGTCTGCCTTCTTCATCAGTCGGTAAAGAGGCAATGCCTTTTCACCGAGTCGTGAGATGAATCGACTTAATGCGGCCAAGTATCCAGTAAGCTTCTGGACATCGTGCACTCGCACAGGGCATTTCATTCGGAGAATAGTGCCGATCTTCTCTGGATTAGCATCGATTCCTCGCTCGGAAACGAGAAAACCGAGTAACTTGCCACCAGGAACTCCAAATGTGCACTTTGATGGATTGAGCTTGATATCATACCTTCTGAGGTTGGCAAATGTTTCGGCGAGGTCAGCGAGCAGGTCGGAACCTTTTCGTGACTTGACGACGATATCATCCATATACGCTTCCACATTCCGACTGATTTGAGTGAGAAGACACTTCTGAATCATTCGCATAAATGTGGCTCCGGCATTCTTGAGGCCGAATGGCATGGTGATATAGCAGAAGCACCTGAATGGAGTGATGAAAGCTGTTTTTACCTCGTCGGGTCCGTACAGACGGATCTGGTGGTACCCGGAGTAGGCGTCTAGAAAAGACAGTCTCTCGCATCCCGCAGTCGAGTCAACAATTTGATCTACGCGAGGGAGAGGAAAATGATCTTTCGGGCAGGCCCGGTTGATGTGCTTGAAATCAATGCACATTCGGAGCGATTTGTCCTTCTTAGGAACCATGACAACATTAGCGAGCCACTCGGAGTGGTATATCTCTCGGATAAATCCTGCCGCCAACAGTCGAGCCACTTCCTCACCAATGGCTTTTCTCTTCTGGACGGCGGACCGCCGAAGATGCTCTTTGACTGGTTTTGCAGATGAGTCGACTCTTAGGCGATGCTCAGCCAGTCCCCTGGGAACACCTGGCATGTCAGCGGGCTTCCATGCAAAAATGTCCCAGTTCTCACGGAGGAACTGGATGAGCGTTTCTTCCTATTTCGGGTCGAGTGTTGTGGAGATGTGGGTCGGAGCTGCATCGGGGTCGGTCGGGTGAATGTGAACAGGCTTTGTCTCACCGGACGACTGAAATGCAGATTCTGTGGCGGGTTTCTTGGATCGCAGTAAATCACTCGGATCTGCGTTTTGCTTGTATTCTTCGAACTCGACCGCTGTCACCTGGGAATCGGCAATCTTTGAGCCCTTCTGAAAGCACTCTTCTGCCTTTTTCCGATCACCGGTGACAGTGATCACTCCTTTGGGGCCGGGCATCTTCAATTTGAGGTACACGTAACATGGTCGAGCCATGAACCGTGCATAAGCTGGTCTCCCCAAAATGGCATGATATGCACTCTGAAAATCCACGACCTCAAACGTCAACTTCTCTTTGCGAAAATGTTTCGAATCACCAAACACCACGTCTAGAGCTATTTGGCCGAGTGACTCGGCTTTCTTCCCTGGTATAACTCCATGAAAGCTCATGTTACTGGTGCTCAGTCGGGACATCGGAATGCCCATTCCTTTCAGCGTGTCTGCATACAACAAATTCAGCCCACTACCACCGTCCATCAGCACTTTTGTCAGTGGAGTGCCTTCGACAACTGGATCGACCACCAAAGCTTGCCTCCCAGGGGTGGCAATATGAGTCGGGTGATCAGATTGGTCGAATGTGATGGGTGTTTGGGACCATCTCAGATAATTTGCTTTTGCTGGGGCGACCATGTTCACCTCTCGGTTAATGACTTTCAATCGACTCTTGCTTTCCACATCTGCAAAGATCATCAGAGTGGAGTTGATATGTGGATATCCTTCCTCACTGTCCTCCTTGTCTGCGGGCTTGTCCGACTCCTTCTCCTTGTCCTTAGACTGTTTTCCCTGAAACTGCTGGATCAGGAGTCGACATTGGCGAGTGGTATGCTTCGGGTAGATGATATTCCCCTCTTCGTCTTTCTTCGTGTGGATGTGACACGGCATATCCATCACGTTGTTCCCTTCCTTATCCTTTACCTTCTTAGGGTTCCAGGATCCTTTTGGTTTCCCTTTAAACTTTCCCTGAGTTACGGCCAGAGCCTCTCCAGGAGCTGCCGGTTCAGCCTTCCGCTTCTGTTTCCGACTGGTGTTTCCCTTTTCCGACTGACTCGGCTTGTGCTTGCCGCTTCGGAGTCGGTCTTCTTCTTCACCGTTGGCGTACTTGGTAGCAATCTCCATCATCCGACTCAAGGTCATGTCACCGGTTCGACCAAATTTCAAACTCAATTCTCTATTCTTGACACCATCCTTAAAGGCGCAGACTGCCTGATGATCAGACACATTCTCCACAGTATGGTGCAAAGTGATCCATCTCTGAATATACTCCCTGAGAGTCTCATTGTTCTTCTGCACGCAGACTTGCAGCTCCATCAATCCAGCCGGTCGCTTGCAAGTTCCTTCAAATGTTCTGATGAACACTCGGGACAGATCTTCCCAAGTGTAAATGCTGCTAGGAGGTAATTGAGTCAACCATGCCCTGGCAGAACCTTCCAGCATGAGGGGCAAATGCTTCATGGCCACCTCGTCGTTCCCACCACCAATCTGAACCGCCACTCGGTAGTCTTCAAGACAAGTTTCAGGCTTAGACTCACCAGTGAACTTGCTAACTCCTGTTGCCAACCTGAAATTGGGAGGGATAACTGCGGCTCTGATAGCTCTGCTGAAACATTCAGGACCAGAAACATGCACTCGACTGCTTGTGGGCGCATCTCTGTCGAGTCCACCTCGATGGGCTCTGTTCCGGTCGACTAAGCCTTGCACAATAATGGATCGCGCATCAAAGCCTGGTTCTCTGGGGTCGACTGGAACTCTTCGCCCCGCACTGAGCTGACGTCTGTCATCTTGCTGCCGAGGAGCATAAGACCCACCCCTCGGAGGGGAATTGGGCACTCGACGCCTATCATCTCGGTCGAGTCGGTCACCATATTGGTCTCGCCGATTCTCACGCCCTTCACGCCGCGGAGGTGATCTGGGGCTGTGAGCCGACTGAACCGTATTCGCAGCGACGGATCGACTGTGAATTCTGTTGCGCGACTGCGACACGGCCGAATTCTGATCTCCTGCTGCCCGGAGCAGATCCCTGATCTGCATCAAGCCTCTGCCAGCTTCCGACTGAGAGGGCTGGATGGACTCTGCTATACGGGTCGCAGCTGCTAAATTCTGGATTGGGGTTCGATATACCTGAGTCGGCGGGAAGAGTTGACGTCGACTGATGTCGGGAACTCGTTGCCGCGCGCGCTCGTCGAGTGCTCGCTGAAGATTCTCCAGTCGAGTGCGTTCGGCCAAATTGGCTAAACGAGCCTCCTCCAAGGCGCGAGCCTCGGGGGTTCCTCCTGCGATGGGAGTACGCAGGACATCCACGTTCCTGTGGCGAAGTTCCTCTCTTTGCAGAGAGTCGAGTGGCTCGGGTTGGTACTCTTCATGGTCTCGTGCGGGGTCGCCTCCGTCGCCTGCCCCACCATCACGGGCGAAGCCAGGGGGACTGCGAGGCCCATCGACCCTCAGGATTTCCGCCGCTGGATCACTGCTATCGCACTCGGATGCAGTCTCTACGGAGCCAGTCGACAGATCGAACAGGCCGTAGAGAGATTCGTCGGGCTCGATTGCCGCAACTTGGGTGGTGGCCGTCTGGCGAGCCACCGCGTGCCTCACCCACCGCTGAAGCCTCGACCGGCCCGAGTGCTTGCGCTGGCGGGAGACCGGGAGGGTGGTCGATGGGGGAGTCGACCGATACGGAGTCGACGGTTGCCGCAGCAGAACGCCGCGGACACATGCGCGAAAATGCGTCGCACCGCGGACGGGGAGCGCATCGACGTTGAGTGGAGCCTCCTGGAGCCAGGCGGAGTCGTCGGCGACGAAGGTGAGAGCACCGAGACGGATCTCTCGACCCTCAACCAAAACTCCAGCAGTCATCATGATGAAAGTACTCGGAAGAACCGCAACTTCTCCACAAAATCGCTAAAACACCTGCCCCACGGTGGGCGCCAACGGTCGTGGTTCTAAGTCTGACAGTAGAGTAGGGGTAGGTATGGAGAGGCAAGGTCCTAGCTATGGAGAGGTTGTAAACACAAGAGATGTACGAGTTCAGGCCCTTCTCGGAGGAAGTAAAAGCCCTACATCTCGGAGCCCGGAGGCGGTCGAGTGGATTATGTGTATATGAATTACAGGATGTCGAACCCTTCTGCCTGTGGAGGGGGGTGGCTTATATAGAGTGCGCCAGGACCCTAGCCAGCCCACGTAATGAAGGGTTTAAGGTGTATTTAGTCCGGGGCGTTACTGGTAACGTCCCACATAAAGTGTCTTAACTATCATAAAGTCTACTTAACTACAGGCCGTTGTAGTGCAGAGTGCCTTTTGACCTCCTGGTAGTCGAGTGAGTCTTCGTGGTCGAGTCCTTCAAGTCAGTCGAGTGAGTCCCTCGTTGGTCGACTGGAAGGTGACCTCTTCTAAGGGTGTCCTTGGGCAGGGTACTTAGATCAGGTCTGTGACCCTACCCTAGGTACACGACCCCATCACCTAGTATCCCGAACTTGTGCACGGGCAGTAGCAGCACCCCGTGGCAAGGCTTACCGGGCGACCGCCAAGGTCCTCCGTTGGTTCCCTTGGAGCCATTCAAGAACAAAGTGTTTAAGCCGAGAAGACAAGGCCCCGGCAAGAGGAGCTTGCCGGGAAGGACAGGGCCCCGGCGAGAGGAGCTTGCCGGGAAGGCCAACCAAGGCATTTCAAGGAACTTGCCGCGACGCGCCTCGCGTCCCGGCAAGGCTCGGCGAGCGACAAGCTTCCGGACACGACAAGATAACGACCGCGGCAAGGCGCTTGCCGCGGCAAAGCTACCACTTGGCACCCGCGCTTCAGCACATCCACCAACGTGTCGCCCTGGGGGCCTTTCCAGGCACGTGTGGCAAGAAGCTGTGCAGCTAGCGGTGCGAGGTGGCAAGCGGAGATACAAGATGGCCATCGTGGCAAGCGGTGGCGCCCCTAACGGTCGCTTTTCTGCACTGTTTGGGCGACGCGGACGGGCATTTAATGCCTTTGTCCCCTGCCATCAGAGTTAGATAGGGTACACTGTACAAGTAGTTGTACCAACCACATCTTTTACGTTTTTGCCCTTGCCTACGTTGCCACCTGTCGGTGACCCCTTTAGCGTATAAAAGGAGGCCCATGCGCAACGTAGAGGGGGTTCAAAGCATTCAAAACTAGAGAACACTCACGCTTTCAAGCAAGAAGAGAATACAATCACAAAGCAGCAGTAGGAGTTTTATCTCTCCGGAGAGCTCCGAAGCTGGGTAAAACCGCTCGCGTGCTTCACCTCGATCCGCTCTTCGTGCGATCTCCGCTCCCCACCGGACCAAAAAGGGGCCCTGCCCCATAGGTGTTCGTTCCCACGACATCTTTGGTGCGCCAGGTAGGGGGCGTCGAGGTTGCGTGAACCTGATCCGGCGTTCACGCGAGCTAGATCTTCGTCATCTTCATCGACATGCCACCGAAGAAGAAGACTTCGGAGGTGGCTGGTCTGTCCGCGTCGATCCCACCACCACCAGAGCAAACGGGTGGTGGGGTAGACGCCGGCGGAGGAATGGGCGCCGGCGAGGGAGCTCATGATGCTGCCAGGTCCAAGGACAAGGCTGCACAAACCTCGGCGTCCGTACACGCACCGCGCCCATCTCAGGAAGCGCGGGACCGATAGCGTCATGGTGCCCGCAGTACCATACGCGCGTTGGAACAAGGCCAAGCTGGTGGATCTCGGGACGCTCAAGGCCAGCGTGCATGCCAACATGCTGGCACGAGCGCGGCACGGTCGCCTGGACGGGATGCGGCTCCTTCTAACACAGTTAGAAGTTCGAGCATATCCCGCTCCTCGCACCGTTCGCCACCGCCACCCAAGACTCCAGAAGAAGCGTTGGCCCGAGCCCAACTGCTCCTGGATTACCCTCCAACGCCGGATAAGATCGACGATTGGAGGGCCACCATTCAGAGTCTCATCGGCTTCGCCAACGGCGACACTCCCCGGCAACCAAGCACATCGAAGCCGCGGCAAGACGCCCAGGCGCGAGCCGATGGCGACAGGACCGGAGGGGGTACAACTACCGTGCACTCTCCGCCCCGAAGGCCAAGATCGCCGACTCGTCGGGTCAACCTCGACAGCGACTCCACCGCATCGTCGGATCCGCGAGCTCGTCGCGATCAGCGCCAAGTTCTTCAAGAATGGCAGCAAGAGGACGCTCGTACCTGCATCGAGCGCCGAAGAGAAGCGCGGCGTCAATCAGACCAGCGCGCTGGGCCCGCTGTAGACATGCATGCGCCAGGGGAACCAGGCGACTTGCCGTACGCGGTAGGTTGCCCTGCGTTCACTCGTGAGCTGCGGCAAGTCCAGTGGCCCAGTACGAAGAAATTTAAGCCAGATGTACCAGAGAAGTACGACGACAGGTTGCATCCGTCGGAGTTCCTCAGCGTCTACACCATTGCGGTGCAAGCTGCCGGAGGGCGCGACGACAAGATCCTCGCCAACTACTTCCCGCTGGTACTCAAGCCCAACGTTAGGTCCTCGCTCATGCACTTGCCGGACAACTCCATATCCTCCTGGGCAGATTTGTGCCATCAGTTTGTCAGCGCCTTTACAGGCGGCCACAAGCCTCATGGCCAAGAGAGCGATCTTCATCTGCTCGCCCAGAAGGAAGGAGAGCCCCTGCGCAAATACATTCAGAGATTCAGCCAAGTGCAGCGCAACATCCCAGATGTCCACCCCGCCGCGGTCATTAGCGCGTTCCATCAGAACGTGCGAAACCGCAGGATGAGGGAGGAGATGGCGATGTGCAAGATCAGGGACGTCAGTGAGCTGTATGCCCTGGCCGACAGATGTGCGCGTGTGGAGGAGGGGAGGAAACTCCCCGGAGAGAACGCAGGAGCAGGAGGATCTGACAGTGAAGATGCCGCCCCGGCAAGGAAAAACCGGCGGCGGAACAACAAGAAGAGGAAAGGCAAAGATGTGCTAGTCGTTGAGCAGTCCGGCAACGGAGGTGGCGCCGACAAAGCCAAAGCCGCTAGCTCTGGCGAGGCTGTGGCGGCCGCCGACAAGCAGGACGGCTCCGGCAAGCAGTACTGCAAGATCCACCGCACCAAGGGCCATGATCTCCAGAGCTGCAAGAAGGTGGAGCAGCTTGTTGAGCAGCAAAAGGCTGAGTACGAGCGACGCGACAAGGAGAAGGCCCAAGAAGGTGCTGGAGGAGCCGGCAAGAAACGTCCCGGCCGGGGGGGACGCCGCGGCAAGGCCAAGCAACGGCAAGGAGATAGACCTCCCCGCGGCCGCGACAAGGACGAAGATGAAGACATGGATGATGATGAAGCCGATGAGCAGGAGTTTCAGAAAGCCACAGAGGTCTTGTGCGTCGACGGCGGTGCTTCTCTGCATACCTCGCACCGCCAGCTTAAACAGTGGGTGCGGGAAGTCAATGCGGAAGAACCGCCCATCGAGTCACGCAAGCCTCTGAAGTGGTCCAGCACGCCTATCATCTTTGATATTGAGGACCACCCTGATCGCATAACTGCAGTTGGGTGTTTGCCGATATTGGTTTCACCAACTATCCGCAACCTCATAGTCACAAAGATGCTAGTTGACGGCGGGGCCGGCTTGAACTTGATCTCCTTCGCGGTACTCCAGAAGCTCCAGATCCCTGACAGTGAGCTCGAAGAGACCGGTACATTCCAAGGAATCAACCCGGGAAGGAGCAAGCCGAAAGGGAAGATCACGTTGCCGGTAACATTTTGCAGCGAGCTGAACTTCAGGACTGAGAGGGTCACCTTTGACGTTGCTGATTTCCCGTTACCTTACAATGGGATACTCGGCCGTCCAGCACTCGCCAAGTTCATGGCCGCCTCTCACTATGCGTACAACGTGCTGAAGATGCCGGGTCTGATAAGTGTCATCTCTGTCCCTGGCGACAAGAAAGATGCCCTTATCTGCACCAACAAGATTTACCGGGAAGCAGCAGCCGCAGCAGATCGCAAGACACTTGCCGCTGAAGCTCCCGGGGGGAAGACGAAGACCAAGTCCGGCAAGAGCTCTGATGCCCACTCCGGCAAGCGCACCTCTTCGGAGTGCTGCGCTACCGTCGAGGACGCACCATCGAGCTCCACCGGCAAGTGTAAGAAGACAAAGACGGCTTCACCAGAGACCAAGAAGGTGTCCGCCAAGAAGGACGGAACTGGTGGTACCTTCACCATCAGTGCCACGCTTGACCCTAAATAGGAAAGCGCGCTCGTTGCTTTCCTGCGGGTGAATGTCGACGTGTTTGCGTGGCAACCGTCTGACATCCCCGGTGTTCCCAGGAAAGTAATTGAGCACCATCTTGCCATCTGTCCTCACGTGCGGCCCGTCAAGTAGAAAGTCAGGAAACAAGCAGTGGAGCGCCAAGAATTCATTGCGGAAGAAATCAAGAAGTTGGAAGCAGCAGGCCTTGTCAGAGGAGTGCTCCATCCTACGTGGTTGGCCAATCTTGTAGTCGTGCGCAAGGAAAACGGGAAATGGAGGCTTTGTATTAACTTTACTGGTGTTAATAAAGCTTGTCCCAAAGACCCATTTCCCTTGCCGCGCATTGACCAGATTGTTGACTCCACGGCCGGATGTGACTTGCTTTCATTTCTTGCATACTCAGGATATCATCAGATCTTCATGGCAGAAGAGGATGAGGAGAAGACTGCGTTCATTACTCCGTGTGGCACCTACTGTTTTGTACGGATGCCTTTCGGATTAAAGAATGCTGGTTCAACATTTGCAAGGGCAGTCCACGACGCTTTTGAGCCACAGTTGCACAGAAATGTGGAAGCCTACATGGATGACATAGTGGTCAAGAGGAAGGACAAAGCAACCCTGATTCAAGATTTAGATGAAACCTTCACAAATCTGCGCAAGATCAACCTCAAGCTTAACCCCGAGAAGTGTGTGTTTGGAGTCCCCTCCGGCAAGCTTCTCGGGTTCTTCGTGTCTCAGCGAGGGATAGAAGCCAATCCTGACAAGATCAAGGCCATTGAGCAGATTGAAGCACCAAAGCGCGTCAAGGATGTACGAAGGCTTGCCGGTTGCGTGGCTGCTCTCAGCAGGTTTATCTCTAAGTCTGCTGAGCGTGCCCTGCCATTTTTCAAAATATTGAAAAAGGCAGGTCCAATGAAATGGACTCGGGAAGCGGAGGCTGCGCTGCAGGACTTGAAGAGGTACCTGTCCTCCACTCCAATACTTGTCGCACCTAAGCCACAAGAGAAGTTGCTGCTGTATATAGCGGCAACCAATCAAGTGGTTAGTGTTGCGTTAGTAGCAGAGAGGGAGGCAGATGATGAGCCGGCAACCATGGCGGATACATCCAGCGACAAGCAGGGAGCTTCACCGGCAAGCTCTGGTCCCGACAAGAGTGGTTCTGCGCAAGCGCAAGAGGAGGTGCAGAAGAAAATGGTGCAGCGCCCATTTTACTTCGTCAGTTCCCTCCTGTAGGGGGCTAGGTCGAGGTACTCTGGTGTGCAGAAATTGCTTTTCGGCCTTCTCATGGCCTCGAGAAAGCTGCGCCATTACTTCCAAGCACATGATATCACAGTTGTCACTCGCTTTTCGCTGAAGAGGATACTGCAGAATCCAGAAGCAACAGGCAGGGTTGTCGAGTGGGCACTGGAACTGTCAAGCTTTGGCCTCAAGTTTCAAAGCACTTCAACTATCCAGAGCCGAGCATTGGCAGAATTTATAGCAGAATGGACGCCAACACCAGATGAAGAAATTCCAGAAACAAGCATCCCCGTCAAGGAGGCAAGCAAAGAGTGGCTCATGTACTTTGATGGTGCATTCTCGCTGCAAGGTGCCGGTGCAGGCGTGCTGCTTGTCGCACCCACCGGAGAGCACCTCAAGTACGTAGTCCAGATGCACTTTCCCAGGGAGCAAGCAACAAACAATACTGCAGAGTATGAAGGTTTGCTTGCCGGCCTCAGGATCGCGGCAGACCTTGGGATCAAAAAGCTCATAGTCAGGGGTGACTCGCAGCTTGTCGTCCGCCAAGTGAACAAGAATTATCAGAGTCCGTTGATGGAAGCTTATGTTGATGAAGTGAGAAAGTTGGAAGAGCACTTTGACGGCCTACAGATGGAGCATGTTCCAAGAGCTGAGAACGACATTGCCGATGGCCTGTCAAAGTGCGCCGCAACCGTTCGTGACGCCATCAACTGGAAAGAGCAAGAAGAGGAAGTTGATTTCTGGTGACTACTTTCCGGCCGAGCTCCCCGAAGCTGCCGCCGAGAAGGTCCCCAGGATCAACACCAAGAGTGCTAAGGAGCAGTCTGCTCCGACAAGCCCCAGGGTTTGTTTCGTTGAATTAGACGCTCCCGACAAGTTTTGCTCCGGCAAACTTGCCGGGGAACGTCAAGCTCCGGCTGAGCCACAAGTTCTTGCCGTAGAAGCTGATGTTCCCACAGCAGAAGATGTGCCTTTAGTCCTTGTTATCAAGCCGCAAGCTCCAGCATGGGCACAGCAGATTGTCCATTTCCTTCAGATAGGAGAACTTCCCGAAGAGCAAGAAGAAGCGGAAAGAGTAGCCCGGCAGTCAAATATGTACCAGTTTGTTGACAACGCACTATACAGAAGGAGACTCAACGGTGTGAAATTGAAGTGTGTTTGCCGGGAAGACGGACAAAAGCTGTTGGCAGAGATACATGGAGGCATATGTGGCCACCACATTGGCGCAAGAGCACTTGCCGGCAAAGCATTCCGGCAAGGTTTCTTTTGGCCGACGGCCCTCCAGGATGCAACTGCACAAGTAACCAAGTGTGAAGCGTGCCAGTTCCACTCCAAGCAAATACACCAGCCAGCTCAGGCTCTCCAGACGATCCCTTTATCCTAGCCATTTTCGGTCTGGGGGCTCGACATCCTCGGCCCCTTTCCCCGAGCTGTCGGGGGCTTTGAGTACTTGTACGTTGCAATCGACAAGTTCACAAAGTGGCTGGAAGTAGAAGCAGTGAGTAAGGTGACAACACAGTCAGCAGTCAAGTTCTTCAGGTCGATTGTTTGCCGTTTCAGGGTCCCTAACCGGATGATCACCGACAACGGTACACAATTCACGAGCCGCACCTTCATGCAGTACGTCCAAGATCTTGGCGCCAAGGTCTGCTTCACTTCTGTTGCTCATCCGAGAAGCAACGTCAAGCAGAGAGGGCAAATGCTGAAGTGCTGCGCGGGCTCAAGAACAGGACTTTTGACAGGCTGTACAAGTGCGGAAGAAACTGGATTGAAGAGCTACCGGTGGTTCTTTGGTCGATCAGGACGACGCCAAATCGAGCCACTGGCCAAACGCCTTTCGCTCTAGTCTATGGAGCAGAGGCAGTTCTCCCCACGGAACTCGTATACGGATCGCCTCGAGTGCTCGCTTATGATGAGCTTGAGCAAGAGCAACTGCGACAAAATGACGCGCTGCTCCTTGAGGAAGATCGTCTTCAGGCTGCTGTACGAGCTGCTCGATACCAGCAAGCTTTGCGCCGCTATCATAGCCGCAAAGTTAATGCCAGAAGTCTCGAGGAAGGCGACCTTGTTCTTCGGCGTGTTCAGTCCGCCAAGAATTCCAACAAGTTGACGCCGAAGTGGGAAGGCCCTTACCGGGTGAAACAAGTCACTAGGCCTGGCGCTGTCCGCCTTGAGACCGAAGATGGCACTCCGGTGAGCAACTCCTGGAATATCGAGCATCTTCGTAAGTTTTACCCATAAGGCGCGGTTGCCGGAACCTGTTCCGGCAACCACCTTTTGTACAAGTCTTGCTGCTGTTGCATGTAATCCTTTGTACAAAGCTAGGCGCAGACCCTGTGTATAAATAAAGCTCATGTGCTCCGCACATCCTGCCAAGTTCATGCTTTCTATTCTTTTGCATGTGTTATCTGACACTTTGTGCAGCACTTACCCCTAGTAAGCGATAACGAGCCATAAGGCTCCATATCTTTATTTTCTCTTCTTTCTTTTTCTCAAAGAGAAGGAAGGCTCCATCGCGCACAAGTTTGCCGGGGGGGAGAAGATAATGGTGTGGACCAGGCGTCGTTCAAGAAAATTTCGCCCTTACCGGGAAGCAAACGACAGAAAAGCTAAGTGGCCAAAGTTTGAGCAGTCAGTTTTAAAATTTTTAGTTATCTTCCTTGAATGACCGGGCTTTTTATGGAAAACATGTGCGTAGAGGAACCAACTCGTAGCTAGTTGCACCCTTACTTTGTTTCGAGTCCGCTCACCAATTTAAGTGTGTTGCGACTAGTTGCGACAAGGTTTGTTGTCGCCAGCGGCACCACCAGCAGGCTGCTGATGTTCCGCACTCAGCGCTCGCGACAAGGGTGCCTGCGCCGACAAGTCCCCTAAAAGCGTAGGGCAAAAACATACAAAGGAAGGAATCAAGTAAAGGAAATAACATAGTATTCGATACCCAGGATAAAGTTATATTACAAAATAGCTTGTCGCAGCTCTAAAGGAATGTTCTTGTAACATGGTCGGCAGCGACAAGAAAAGGGAAAAGCGGGCGGCCTAATCTACGCGACCGCCGTCAACCCTCTTGACCTCGTTCACCTTGTCCACAATGGGTGCGACAAGGGCCTTGAGCGTGTCCAGATCAGCGTCCGCCGGCAGCTTCTTGAGGACGTTGGTGAGGTTGAGGCCTGGGTTGCGGAAGGCCACCTTCACCAACACCTTCTCCAGAACTCTGGCGCAAATCGTGCGCGACTCGTCGGCCAGCTACTTTGGGATCTTCTCTCGGAGCCGCTGGAGAGCCGTCGCCACGCCCTTGAAGAACAGAGTGAGCTTGGCGCTGGGCTGAAGGTTCTCGTCGGAGGAGTACCCGACATCCTCCACCCCCAGCTGCACCAGCTCCTCGTCGATGACTGCAGCGATGTTCACGAGGCCCTCTGTCTAGAGCTCCACGGTCTCCCTGAAGGTGTTCTGGGTTTCGGCGGCCCTCGTCAGCAGCGCTTCGTTGCCCTTGATCTCCTCCTTCAGGGACACCTCCCGCTCCTTGGCGCTATCCAGTGTCTCGGTCAGGGTGGCCAGCTTCAATTCCAGATCAGCGTTGGAGTCCTTGGCGGCGCTCAGCTCCTTGCCCTTCTCGATGAGTTGACCCTGCAGCTCACCATGGGCGAGGGCGTCCTTCTCGCGCTCACGCTGGAGCGCGGCAAGCTCTTCATCCCTCGCCTTGAGATTGGCCTCCAGCCGCGCCACCTTCGTCTCCAGCTCCTTCTTGGCGGCCTCAGCAGCTGCAGCAGCGTCCTTCGCCTCCTTGAGAGCCCCGCTAAGTGCTTGCTCGCGCGCGGCAAGATCCTCCTCATGGCTGTCAAGATTGACCTTCCGTTGCGCCAGCTCACCCTCCTGCACAGACAGCTCCTCGGCGGCAAGCCGCTGTTGCTCTTCGGCTTCGGCCTTCTCAAGGATGAATGCCTTCCGCACCTCGATGAGCTGCGCCCGCTCCTCTGCAATGGACCGGAGAGCTTCCTGATTGCGTTCCCGGAGCTCCTCCGCACGCTTCTCAATGTCCGCTCCCGCCTGCGCGACAAGCGCTTCCCGGGACTCCACCTTAGCTTGTCGGGCGCGGTAGAGCGACACCAGCTTCCGGAGCAGTTGCTCCTCCTCGGACTCGCCGCTGCTGCTGCTTGGCGCATCAACCAGCGTCAGCCCGGCGGAGGCGAGCACTTCTCCGTCAAAAGTCTCTCCTTCAACCGGCACCCTGGAGCTCGACGCCCAGGGAAGCTTGATGAAGACACCGTCGCCGGCCTTCAAGTAGGCGCCGGGCTGGGGCTCTTCGGAGCCTGGCACTGCATCAGCGGCGGAGGGGTCGGCGGTCGGCGTAGCGCCTTGCGCTCCTGCGCCCTCAGGGTCGCCAGTGCGATCACCGGACCCCTCGCCAGCTCCTGCGCCAGCAGCCTTGGCGGCCTCTTCGTCGACGGGATCATCAGCGCCGGCCTCTTCTTCGGTGGCGGCGGCGTCGTCAGTGTTGCCGCGCACGTCCTCCTCGCCGGTGGCCTCGGTCTCCATCGGCTCCATGGAAGGCGGATCTGAGAGCCAGAAGAGGGAGAAAAGTCAAGCAGATAATCAAAAAGAAAATCAGAAGAAAAACTCAAGGGAAGTTTCGGGCAAGAAGGATTACCTGTGCTGGGATCCACAGTCATGGGCTCCACCACCTGGGTATCGTTGGCGATGTCCCTTGCCGGAGAACGCTCCCTTGCCAGGGAGTCCGCCCTTGGCGGCGTAGTCGAAGCAGATGACGAGTCGGAGGCGGTTTCCAGGCCCTCCTGGTGAAGTTGTTCTGCTCCTACACAAACAAATACTCAGTTGATAGCAAAGAAAGAGCACCCATGCACGGCTAACAGCAGAAAAGAAACCATGTACTTACGCTGGGGGCTGCGCTGGGGGCTGCTTTGCGGAGTAGTGGTCGGGTCCGGCAAGGTGGTCTCGGGCGCGCCTCCTGCTGTCGCGGTGGGCTCGTCCTCGATGACAACCACCGGAGCCTTGGCCCTCTTCGCCGCCCTCTGGGCCAGTGTCCTGAAACGGAATAAGTCCAGAGTAAATCAGATTAGATGCAAGACAAGAACAACAAATTGAAGAACTACAAGTACAACAAGAGGGTCTTACTCTTCTTCTTCTTCCTCGTCGGAGCTGAGTGCGGAGAGGTCGAAGTTCGGCCCACCTTCGGCGCCACGAGGTAGAGGAATAGGATCCCTTGGTCACTTGGCAGGGGCTGCGGCAGCGGCCCGGGACAACCCCGCTCCAGTTGCCGTAGCGACGTGAGGCGCTCCCGCGGCAACAGTGCTTGTCGCGCCGGAGCACGTCGCGCGGCGCTGCGGCTGTTGACCCGTCTGTCGTCCTGCTGTGTCCCCGGCCCTGTGGAGATGCCTTCTTGGTGGAGCTGGGGGCTCCGTTTGCGGCAAGTTGCCTGGAGACGGTGGACTGCTCGCACCCTCGGCGGGCTCGCTCGACTCGGTGTCAGGCGCGGCAAGCTCTTCTTTGCCATCGGGCCACTCTCGTTCAACAAGGCTTGCCGCCGCTGCCGCCTCTGCCTCATCCACGGTGAACCCAAACTCACCCACGGCTGTGGCTGCAGCCGCCTCTTCCGCCCTAGTGGCGATGCGCTGCATCTCCTGCTCAGTGGTGTCGCGGGTGAGGAGCTTATGTTCGTCGGCGTGGACCGCCACTTCCACCAGGCCGTCGAAGAACTGCTGCACAACGTCGTCCGCAGGCTCTTGCCAAGTTGGAACGATCCCGTGCGAATCGCACTGCGGCATCATGGCGCGGATACGATCGAGCGAAGAGTTGTTGCACAACGGAACGACGCCGGCCGGCAACCTGAACCACTCGGGATGTTGAGGGTCGTGCTTGAACAACTCCTTGAGCATCCCGTCCAATTCCAAGACAGTGAAATTGAAGTTGAGGCCCGGGCGCAGCCTCATGATGTCCGCCGGACCCCCAAACTCCCAGGCGGGTCTCCTCCTCTCTTGCAAGGGGCGATGCGGCGGCAAAGGAAATCTGCGCCAACAGCACCCACAGTCAACCCGGCAAGCCTGAGGCGTAAGATCCGAGTGACAGCGATCTTCAGCCTATCGTCTTCCGGGGCCAGGCTGCTCCAATCATTGCCGCGCACTGCTGGGGCTTGGCGTAGAGCGTAAACGGCTGCGGGTTCTCCTCTACGGTCCAGCACCAATCCGCTCTCCACTCCTCCCATTTGCTACGGAGCTCCCCCTCCAGATAGGCCTCCTTCTTGCCGGCTCGCGAGATCCAGGCGATCCCGCTGGCAAGAGGCTCCCCTCTCTCAACACGAGGCATAAAGAAATGGCGGAAGAGGGCTACGTTTGGGTGGACTCCGACAAAGTTTTCGCAGAGATGTGCGAAAACTGCCATGGTCAGAACGGCATTGGGGGTGAAGCCAAGGAGGTGAAACCCATAGGTGTTCATGATATCGCAGAAAAATTCAGAGAAGGGCGGGTAGAGCCCGCAATAGAAGAACAGAGCGAAGAACGGATATCCGGACGGAGCCTTCTTCGAAGCGGCGGCGGAGAGTACCTTTGTGCGCGGATGCGCCCGCGTCTCCGTCGACCAGAAGAGGTAGTACCACTCCCTCAGCTCCTGCGCGGAGAGCTCAGAGGGGAAAGTGGCCTGCTCCTTCCGCAGCGCCTCGAGCCGCTGCGCCTCGGTCGACTTCACGGCCTTCACGGCCTTCCCCTTTCCGGCTTTCGGAGCCATGGCGGGGGTGGTGGGGGAGATCGACGGCGTCGGTGGTGCCGGTGGCGATGGGGGGCGGAGCGCTGCTCTCTTTCAACTGTGGAAGCGGAGGGGAGCGGCGGAGATTTCCGAGATTGGAACAGCAAATGGCGAAGGTGGGGGAACTGCCCCTGTTTCCCCTGCTTATAAAGAGGGAGGAGGTGAACGTTACGCTTTTTCCGAATAAAGAACCACCCACGATCTCTCCCACGACGCCGCGTTCGACGCGTGCCGTTACGGGAGGGCGCGGTGGATACGGAGTTAGATTTGGCATAACCCAGGCCCGCGCATGCCCGTTCCCTGTTTTGGGCCTGGCCCAACAGCGCTCGGCACCGTGTGTGGCCCAGGCCCGGGGGCTCCTGTCGGTGTACTAGAGTAGGGGTACCCTAGTATCCCGAACTTATGCACGGGCAGTAGCAGCACCCCGCGGCAAGGCTTACTGGGCGACCGCCAAGGTCCTCCGTTGGTTCCCTTGGAGCCATTCAAGAACAAAGTGTTTAAGCCGAGAAGACAAGGCCCCGGCAAGAGGAGCTTGCCGGGAAGGACAGGGCCCCGGCGAGAGGAGCTTGCCGGGAAGGCCAACCAAGGCATTTCAAGGAACTTGCCGTGACGCGCCTCGCGTCCCGGCAAGGCCCGGCGAGCGACAAGCTTCCGGACACGACAAGATAACGACCGCGGCAAGGCGCTTGCCGCGGCAAAGCTACCACTTGGCACCCGCGCTTCAGCACATCCACCAACATGTCGCCCTGGGGGCCTTTCCAGGCACGCGTGGCAAGAAGCTGTGCAGCTAGCGGTGCCAGGTGGCAAGCGGAGATGACAAGATGGCCATCGTGGCAAGCGGTGGCACCCCTAACGGTCGCTTTTCTGCACTGTTTGGGCGACACGGACGGGCATTTAATGCCTTTGTCCCCTGCCGTCAGAGTTAGGTAGGGTACACTGTACAAGTAGTTGTACCAACCACATCTTTTACGTTTTTGCCCTCGCCTACATTGCCACCTGCCGGTGACCCCTTTAGCGTATAAAAGGAGGCCCATGCGCAACGTACAGGGGGTTCGAAGCATTCAAAACTAGAGAACACTCACGCTTTCAAGCAAGAAGAGAATACAATCACAAAGTGGCAGTAGGAGTTTTATCTCTCTAGAGAGCTCCGAAGCTGGGTAAAACCGCTCGCGTGCTTCGCCTCGATCCGCTCTTCGTGTGATCTCCGCTCCCCACCGGACCAAAAAGGGGCCCTGCCCCATAGGTGTTCATTCCCACGACATCGGAATACATGCCTACATTACATTGATGAACTGGAGCTAGTTCTGTGTCACCCTATGTTATAGCTATTACATGAGGAATCGCATCCGACATAATTATCCATCACTGATCCAATGCCTACGAGCTTTTCAAATATTGTGCTTCGCTTATATACTTTTCCGTTGCTACTGTTACAACAGTACAAAACTGCTATCTTTACTTTTGCCAATGTTACCATTACTATCATACCACTTTGCTATTAAATACCTTGCTACAGATACCAAGTTATCCAGGTGTGGTGGAATTGACAACTCAACTGCTAATACTTAAGAATATTCTTTGGCTCCCCTCGTGTCAAATCAATAAATTTGGGTTGAATACTCTATCCTCGAAAGCTGTTGCAATCCCCTACACTTGTGGGTTATCAGCTATCACTTTGCTAACCCTAAAAATGGGGAGGAGGAGGTATATTTATATTCTAAGCCATGAAGGGGTATGTGAGGGGGCGAAGTGGGTACATGGGCCTCGGCCCGAGTCATGCGCGCAGGCAAAGGCCAGATGATCTGGATGGGGGTCCGAATGATCCAGGCGTCGGCCCGGATGATCCGGGAGCATGTTTGGATGATCTGGCTACATGGTGAAGCTTCAGGTGTCATCGACGCAGTTATCCGGATGATCCGAGGGGAGGTTTGGATGATCCGGACAGACGTCCGGACGTCCGGCCTGACTCCAACAGCCGCTCCATCTTCTTCTCCTTTCTTCCATCTTCTCTTCCACGCTTCCCTCACGGACGGTGTAGTCGGTCCTTGGCGCTTGCACTCCTCCTCGACATCCGTGAAGCTCCGACAATACCTATGCATGCACACGGGAGAAGTGTCAAGTAGTATACCATCCTCGAAAGGGTCAAGTGAGCACATGTAAAGGAGATGATTCACCTTTGTGTATGTGAAGTAGATGTCATGCGTGTCACTTGCCAAACGGACTCTTGGCATGGTGATGTTCGTAGGATGCTCCGCATCACGTATCAAACCCCGATGACAAGCCAAGCAATTGGTTCATACTTTTTAACGCGCTTTAGCTTTTCCAACTCTCACGCAATACATGAGCGTGAGCCATGGATATAGCACTATGTGTGGAATAGAATATGATGGTGGAGGTTGTGCGAAGAAGACAAAAAAAGGAGAAAGTCTGACATTGATGAGGCTAATCAACGGGCTATGGAGATGCCCATCAATTGATGTCAATGCAAGCAGTAGGGATTGCATGCATCAGATGCACTAGAGCTATAAGTGTATGAAAGCTCAAAAAGAAAACTAAGTGGGTGTGCATCAAACTTACTTGCTCACAAAGACCTAGGGCATTTGAGGAAGCCCATCATTGGAATATACAAGCCAAGTTCTATAATGAAAAATTCCCACTAGTAATATACGAAACTGACAAACTAGGAGACTCTCTATATGAAAAACATGGTGCTACTTTGAAGCACAAGTGTGGAAAAGGATAGTAACATTGTCCCTTCTCTCTTTTTCTCTCATTTTTTATTTTCTTTTTTTCACGGATCAACTGATGCCCAAATATGAATGCATAAATCACAAGATTTTATTTTCATAATTACTGAGGGTGCTCCATATTGTTATCCAACCATGCAATGACAAAAATTAATGGCCATTCAATTACACGCAGAGTACTACAACACTACCCTTATGAATTGAATACCTTAATTAAGCCACTCAACGGAAGAATGCCTTAATTAATTAGCCGCACGGCGACCTCCACCCAACAGACAGAGAAGCGCGATGCGGTAGCACATCGAGACAGCAGGGTCGAGTAGCAAAGCTTAGTGGGGCAACAGCTTGAAGTTCAAGCTCCACTATCCCGCCATCGACCGTGATGGATGTGCTCGAATCATGCCGCCACCGCCCTTGATGGATGAGCTCCTCCTATCTCCCACCACAGACCAAGGATTAACCTCCTATGACACCGCCACCGACCGAGGATTGACCTCTTATCCGGTAGCCGCTGCCTCGATCGTCGCCGCCATCTCTATCTGAAGAGCGACTGTTTTTATTTTTTGACGGGTATCCGCAGAGTGGCTGTTTACCCTAAGTATTATTATAACTCAATTATTGCATCCCCATATGTACAGAGCAGTACATCACATATGGTTATGTCATGACAATGGTGTCTCACCTATGTTGTCTTCTCACACGGTTTGGTGCAGAAATCGTGTGTGAAGTTGTAATACCTAACACAAACGACATGTATAAACCGTGTGCCGTATACTCCCTCCTTTCCGGTTTATAGGGCTTATCTCAAAATTTTAGGTTTCCTATTTTATAAGTCTCAATTTTATTGTTCCCCATCACATGTTCAGATTTCAAGGTGCACTAAATCATTGCATGCAAAAATTAAGAGAAAATTATCCAATGCATGTACTCTATGCATACATGCATTGCAATTAATTATTGGTAAACACAATCTTTTGATGAAAACGAGTGCATTAATTGAGTGCTT
Source organism: Triticum dicoccoides (assembly GCF_002162155.2). Lineage (NCBI taxonomy): Eukaryota > Viridiplantae > Streptophyta > Magnoliopsida > Poales > Poaceae > Triticum > Triticum dicoccoides. The sequence goes on from NC_041389.1 coordinate 233,904,213, forward strand.
TTGCGAACTAAAAGAATTATTCTTCCACTCACCATCTACCTTGGTTGGTGAGATTTCTGAATTGAGCCCTATAAACCGGAAAGGAGGTAGCCAATCCCAAGTGCAACTTTCTCAAATTTAAGCACACGAGTAATAACATTAGCATGATCATGATCTTTTTGCAATTTAGCAAGAACAACGTTGTGTGACTCCTCAAGAGTCAAACGATGTCCTCGCTCTTCCTCAAGAGCAATGGAAAGATCCGCAATCTCATCTGCATAATCACGACTATGCCCCTCCAACTTGGAGATCGTGTCCTCAAGAGACTCAATGACATCATTGGACTCACCAAGTTGTTCCAATAGAGCAACAAAGTGCTTCTTGGTTTCACCCTTGAGCTTGTTCAAGAACTTGTCAAACTCATTCTCATCAACTTTCACCACATCACTATCATCTACATAATCTAACAAGGAGGGAGTAGTAGTGATGGTGGTTTTGATGGTGGGGGTTACCTTTTTTATACCTTTGGCCATGAGGCACTTGGCAATGAGGTTCTCATTGGGGGCTCCGAAGAGAGACACCTTGGAAGGGGAAGATGTGGCAATGGCCACGGTTGCTGTTAACATTCCTTCACCACTTGTATCTTCGTCAGCATCATCGGAGGTGTACTCTTCATGTGCCGCCAGGCCCTTTTGAGGTATCTTCTTGGTGAAGTTGTTCTTGTTTGGAAAGGACTTGGCTTTGTCTTTGCGAATGAGCTTGCCACCATTGTCCTTCCTTTTCTCATAGGGACAATCCGTCATAAAGTGACTCACATTGCCACAGTTGTAGCAAGTCCTCACTCATTGCTTGCTCTATGAATCACTTGACTTGTTCTTGGAGAAGCAGGGCCTTGAGTTCCTCTTGTTGCCCTAAAATTGCCTTGACGCAAGAGCCATGTGCTCGTGGTAAGCATATTTGGTGTCTTCGGGTCAACTCTCTTCTTCTTATTCCTCCTCTTCTTCTTCTAGAATGGCCCTAGCCTTCAAGGCAAGGTTGGGAGAGGCCTTCTTTGACCAAACAAGAGCTAGAGCATTGTTGGCGGTCTTGTTCATGATGCTCATGGCAATAAACTCATCCAACACTTCACTTGAGGACAAGGTGTGGAAATTTGGCCTTTGACAAATCACGGAGGACATGGCCTTGTTGAATGGCATGATGGCCTTGAGAAACTTGTTTTGATCCAATTGTCATCTGTATCCTTGCTCCCATGATCTTGAAGAGCAACCGCGAGAGTTGTCAATCTCCGGTAGAGGTCATGAGGGTCCTCATATTCATTCATCAAAAATTCATCGGCCTCATCAAGAACCACCTCAAAGTTGGATCGTTGAATGCTTGAGCTTCCCTTGTACAAAGTTATGATGTGTTCCCAACAATCCTTTGCATGGGAGAAAGGATGCAAGTGAGATAGGTCTTCGGGAGGCACCACGGATTGAAGGATGAACAATGCGGAGTGATTTATTGATTGTCCGCCTCTTCTCTTGGAGTGAGGTTGTTTGGATCATGCACGTAGAAGCCTTGCTCGATGATTCTCCAAAGATTCATTGAGCTGTGATTCAAATGAGACTTGGTGCGAAAAAACCAATTAGCAAACTCACCCTTTACAAGCTTAGGAGGAGGACCAAGGTTGTTAATATGTGGTGTAGGGACCGGTCCTCCATAGACCGGGGGAGGGAGAACCGAGGCAAAGGTTCCCTTCCCATTCTTGTTTTGAGGGGAGAAGGTTTGAGTACCTTTATCCACTTCCTTGCTGGACTTGGCCTCCGACTCTGATGCGGTGGGATTAACCACAAGCAACGGATCGGGATCAGATTTCAACCCCTCAAGTAATTCTTTTAGCATGGACATGACCTTGGCCGTCATAGACGTCTTAAGTGAAGCCATCACTTCATTTAAGTTGTCTTAGGTGATCGAGTTCAACTCCATGGCCTCGAGCACTTCCTCCTCTTCGCCAACCATACTCTTTGGGTGGTGAAACCCTTAATAAAGATACGAGGCTCTGATACCAACTTAAATGATCGATATGGTTGACTAGAGGGGCGGTGAATAGGCAACTACCAATTTTTAGCTTTTCTTAACAAATTAGAGTTAGCAACAAATAGGTTGTCTAGATATGTAAGCAGGTGAACAACCTATATGATGCTAGCTGAAGGAAATATGCCCTAGAGGCAATAAAAAGTTATTATTTATTTCCTTAATTCATGATAAATGTTTATTATTCATGCTAGAATTGTATTAACCGGAAACTTAGTACATGTGTGAATACATAGATAAAAACTATAGTCCCTAGTATGCCTTTACTTGACTAGCTCGTTAATCAAAGACGGTTATGTTTCCTAACCATAGACATGTGTTGTCATTTGATGAATGGGATCACATCATTAGGAGAATGATGTGATGGACATGACCCATGTATTAGCTTAGCATTATGATCGTGGTAGCTTCATTGCTACTGCTTTCTTCATGACTTATACAAGTTCCTCAGACTATGAGATTATGCAACTCCTGAATACCGAAGGAACACTTTGTGTGCTACCAAACATCACAACTTAAAAGGGTAATTATAAAGGTGCTCTACAGGTGTCTCCGAAGGTGTTTGTTGGGCTGGCATAGATCGAGATTAGGATTTGTCACTCTGTGTTTCGGAGAGGTATCTCTGGGACCTCTCGGTGATACTCATCACTATAAGCCTTGTAAGCATTGTGACTAATGATTTAGTTGCGGGATGAAGTATTATGGAACGAGTAAAGAGACTTGTCGGTAACGAGATTGAACTAGGTATTGAGATACCGATGATCGAATCTCGGGCAAGTAACATACCGATGACAAAGGGAACAACATATGTTGTTATGCGGTTTGACCGATAAAGATCTTCGTAGAATATGTAGGAACCAATATGAGCATCCAGGTTCTTCTATTGGTTATTGACAGGAGACGTGTCTCAGTCATATCTACATAGTTCTCGAACCCGTAGGGTCCGCACGCTTAACGTTCGATGACGATTGGTATTATGAGTTTATGTGTTTTCATGTACCGAAGGTAGTTCGGAGTCCCAGATGTGATCACGGACATGACGAGGAGTCTTGAAATGGTCGAGACATAAAGATTGATATATTGGACGGCTATATTCGGACACCGGAAGTGTTTCGGGTGATTTCGGAGAAAACTGGAGTGCCGGAGTGGTTACCGGAACCCCCCGGGGAAGTATTGGGCCTTAGTGGGCCTTAGGGGAGAGAGAGGGCAGCAGCCCAGGAGGTGCCCCTCCAAGGGGAGTCTGAATTGGACTAGGGGAAGGGGGCGCGACCCCTCTTTCCCTATCCCTCTCCCTCTCCCTCTCCTTCCTTCCCCCTTCCCCCTCCTAGTTGGACTAGGAAAGGAGGAGTCCTAATCCTACTAGGAGGACGACTCCTCCTCTCCTTGGCACGCCCCAAGGGCCGGCCGGCCTCCCCCCTTGCTCCTTTATATACGGGGGCAGGGGTGTCATATCCCTAGTTCTGGTATGCTCAAGGCTAGCTAGTCATGTGTGCATCATGTTTAAATTCCATTTAAATTTGAAATGGGGATATGTGAAACCCTCATAATCATCTCTGGAAATGACCCAAATAAAAAGTGCTCCAAAAAGGTCCAAGAAAATGCTCATGTTGCTCTCTGAAAATATTGGACAGAGATAAAAATCAAACCAATATTTTTAGGAGCTCATAAGTATTTAGTTTGGTTATTTGGAATTAATGCATAATTATTTGCATTGGATTTATATATGTTATATATATAATACATGTCCAAAAGTTATGCCATTTGTCGAGGAGCTCTCGAATAATACCACTAGCTCCAGCAAAAATTGGCATAAGAAAATAAAATGATTTAGTATTTTTATTAAATCAAAACAAATGTCAAAAAATAGAAAAGAAAAAGAAATGGGAAAACCCTACCTGGCGCTTACCTGCAGCCGTCTGGCCCAGCACTGTGCGGCCTAGCCGGCCCAGTTAGCCGGCCCAGCCCACGTGGCCCCCCTCCTCTGTCGTCTTCCTCCTCAACAGGAGGACGGGCGCGCGCACGGGCAGAGCGCCACGCCACTAGCTCGCCGGCCTGCCTCCCCTGCCAGCGCGACGCCGCGATGTCTCTCCCCAACGCCGCCCCGACCTCCCTGGCCTATCCACTCCTCCACTCCTCTCGTCTGTTCTCTCCCTCGCGGCCGCCCAAACGAGCCGTAGTGCCCCGACGAGCACCACCGCGGCCACCGTGCTCCCCTCGCCTCACCGACGTGTCCACGAGCTCCGTCACGATGTCATCGTCCTCCACGCCAAGCCACGTGAGCGAAAGCGCCCTGCAGCATCGTCCCCGACCCCTTCTTCCTCCTCGGGTCACCGGAGATCCCCTTCGCCGCTACGACCGCTTCGGTTCCTCCCAGACCTCGCCGACCAGTTCGTCGTGACCGCTGTGAGCTACTGGCCGTTCTCCCCCTCTCCGTTCTCCTCCTCGCATGCCGTAGCGACTGCACCTAGATCGACCGCACCCGCCGCCGCCTGCGCTTGCCGCCGACGTGCCTCCGGCGACCATTTGGTCCACCGGGCGTGTCCATCGCCCTCGCCGCATCACGCACGCACACACCAGCACTCCAGCTCTCCCGCACGCGCACCACAGTGCCGCTCGCGCCTCACCCGAGCTCCAGCCACCGCGGCCGAGCTCCTCGCTGTCGCCTCCGGCCACCCCAGGCCCGGCTGGCACCACCGCCTGACGCGCGCTGGTCTGGGCTCTCGAACGAGCCCAACCACGCTGCAAACGGGGCACCATAGCCTGTTTCCGCGGCGCTCCACCGTCTCGGGCCTCGCCGGCGGCTTAACACCGGTGGGGTTGACCGCTTTGACCGCGCCGGCCTGTCAGGTGGGTCTGGCTCGTCAGGTGATTAGCTTAAGCTAATCACCACCTAACCTAACCCCCTGACGCTGATAGTGGGCCCTGGCGTCCCTAATCTTTTAATTAGGCTTAAACTAACCCCTGTTTAACCCTGAGTCACTGACGTGTGGACCCCACACGCCAGATTTGACCTGGTCAGCACCGTTGACCTGCTGACGCAGGCATGACGTCATGCTGACACAGTTATCCATTTTCTGGATTTAAATTAAATCAGGAAATTCCAGAAAATGCTATAAACTTCAAAAAATCATAGAAATTCAACCGTAGCTCATATTGAAATAATTTATATATGAAAAATTATCAGAAAAATGCAATCTTTCCATCTATACTAGTTTCATGCATGACAAACCAACTTATACCTACTGTATAAGTGAAAACATTTAAATGGCATTTATAAGAGCTTAAATTGGAGTTGCATTTGAACTCTTGGTTCAAATGAACTTCAATCAAATGAATGCTAGTTGCATTAGCTCAAACAGCATCACATCTACATGCCATGTTCATGCATCATATTGTTGCATATGCTTGTGTATTGATTTCCGACACCGTTCCTTCTTGATAGGTCCTGCTCCGGAGTCCGTTCCAGAGTACTTGTCTGAGGAGCAGTGCCCCCTCTTATGATCTACCAGGCAAGCAAACCCCCTTGTTCATTCCGATACAATCCTACTCTCTCGCTCCTGCTCTCAGTTATTGCATTAGGACAACAATGATTCATCTGCTACTTTGTGTTGCGGTAGTTGAACCCATTCCTCTGCATGACCTGTCATTGCCACAGTAAATAGTTGAAACCCACTAGCATGTGTAGGAGTTGATTGAGCCATGTTGTGTTCCTACCATGCCATGCCTGCCATTGCTTAGAGTTGTGTCAGGTCTGATTCATTGGGAATGAATTGGAGTGCAGTTCTATGTTCTGATGCTGAGAGTGAAGTGTGTGAACACGATTTGGTAAAGGTAGCGGTGAGAGGCCATGTAGGAGTACATGGTGGGTTGTCTCACTGGAGCCGTCCTTAAGCACTGAGTTCTATGTATGTTGTCCAATGACTAGATACTACCACACATTGGGTTCCGGTAACTCACCCCTCTCGACTTATTAACCAACTTGATCTCTGTCCAGGAGTCGCAACTAGTTTCTGGTGTTTGTAGGTAGTGCTATTTTTCTACCAAGTGGCACCCGGCAGGGTGGGCTTGGGACAGACTAGGCACACGTGGCCTGGTGTACCGAGTGGCACCCGGATGGTGGGCTCGGGAACCCTGCACACATCGTTTGGGGCCGTGAGCGACACCCCGGCCGGATCTCCTTGCGGATGGAACCCGAATAGGCGATAAACCTGGGCTAGAGTCTTGTGTGGTTAGTCAGGTCGTGGCCGACACCCTCGCCAGGCTTCCGCTTGAAGGTTGCCAAGATACATGACGTGTACATGGCGGTAAGTGGCGAGAGCGTGTGTGAAGAAGTACACCCCTGCAGGGTTAACATGATCTATTTGAATAGTCGGGTCCGCGGTTATGGACTTCTTGGATGCTTACATGGTACATAGACAACTTGAAGTGGATACTCTAAAATGCTCAAGACAAGTGTGAGTGCTATGGATGGCCTTCTCGTAGGGAGACGGGGACGAATCCATAGTAGTGTATTGTGTGGTGATTAGTGGACTCGTGTGCGCCATATCACCTCAAAGAAGTTCTGGAAGTCGTGGAACATGATAGCCACTAAGTCAAAGCTGGCTTGCTGCAACTAAACCCCGCAATACCCTCTTGATACAAATGCATGTATGATAGGATTTGATGTAAGTCTTGCTGGGTACCTTTGTACTCATGTTGCTTTATTTATGTTTTTGCAGCTAAGACTTCGGTCTTACTAGTTTCCATGGACTTCGACAACTAGCTTGTACCTCAGCTACGATCTTGATCGGATGTTGTAGATAGTCAGGCTCTTCAGCCTTTTTCATTTGTAGATGTCTGTACTCAGACATGTAATGCTTCCGTTTGTTGCTTGATTGCTCTGAATGTTGGGTCATGTGACCCCTGCTTGTAATAAATGCTATGATGGCTCTTCTGAGCCTTTATCTATATGAGTTGTTGAGTTATGTTGTGATGCCATGTTGTACAGCACATACTTGCATGTTATGCGTACGTGTAATGTGTATTGCTATGTGTGGGATCTGACTATCTAGTTGTTTATCCTTAGTAGCCTCTCTTACCGGGAAATGTCTCCTAGTGCTTTCACTGAGCCCTGGTAGCTTGCTACTGCTCTGGAACACTTAGGCTGGTCGGCATGTGTCCTTCTTCGTTCCTGTGTCTGTCCCTTCGGGGAAATGTCACGCGGTGTCTACCGGAGTCCTGTTAGCCTGCTACAGCCCGGTTTACCGGAGTCCTGCTAGCCCAGTTGCTATAGCCCGGATTCACTCGCTGATGACCGACACGTTCGATGTTGGGTCATGTATGCCTGTCCCTGTAAGTTAGTGCCACTTCGGGCTCATGACTAGCCATGTCAGCCTGGGTTCTTGTCATATGGATGCTAGCAACACTATCATATACGTGTACCAAAAGGCGCAAACGGTCCCGGGCATGGTAAGGCGACACACGTGGGAATACCGTGAGTGAGGCCGCAAAGTGATATGAGGTGTTACATGCTAGATCAGTGTGGCATAGAATCAGGGTCCTGATGGCTTTGGTATCAGAGCCTGACTGCTTATAGGATTATCAAGCCAAACTGGTCGAAGTTGAGTCTAGAAATTCTTTAGTTATGTAAGGGAATTGATTGTGGGAAGGAACGTAAGGCTCTTTTTACTCCTTATACCTCATGGCCTTCTGATCTGAGTCATCCTACCTTTCCTACGGGGTTAAGGAACTAGGCTTTCTCTTCCGTCTATCAGGATCACGTGTTACTACTCCGTAGTCCCATAGGATTGGTTGATCAGAGTCATATCCCAGTTTTCGAGTACTTCCGGTATAGCATGTTTAGTATTATCTCAGAACCTTGACTGGTGATGTTGAGTTGTTGTACTACTCCTTTTTAGCAAGATGTCCCATTTTGAGCATTTTACTGCCGTTATGCTGCCGGAATTGCCCTAGGAGTTCGAGAGTTACTAATTTCCTTATCCTACATTCTATAGCCTATAGTTGATGTTGATTCCGTCCTTGGTTTCATTTCTCAGGACGTCATCAAGTTATGTTGCTCGTAGCCAGAACCACGGAGATGGTAGGGATGAGGATCCTCCCGACCAGCCTTTGTTGGCAGAGTTCATGCTAGAGATGGAGAGGAACAAGCATGAGTCTAACCGCCTGTTGGCACGTATTGAGGAGAACACCGCACATCAGTTCAAAGGGTCTGCAACCATTCATGACTTCATTCGCTTGCTCCCACCCACCTTTCATCATTCTATTGAGCCACTCGATGCAGATGATTGGCTCCGTAGCATCACTCATAAGCTGTGTTCCGTGAACGTAGCTGAAGATGATAAGGTCACCTATGCTACATACCACCTGGAAGGTCCTACTAGTCTTTGGTGGCAGAACTATGAGGCTATGCTTCCAGCTGGCCAGATTCCTACCTGGAGGGATTTCATTGAGGCTTTTCGCGAGCATCACATTCCCCAGGCCCTCATTGATCGCAAGAGAGAAGAGTTATGTAGTTTCACCCAGAGTAAGATGGTTGTTGATTCTTACAGTAGAGAGTTTGAGAACCTTGCCCGCTACGCTTCAAAAGAGGTGTCCACGGACGCCAAGAAGCAGGCTAGGTTCCGAAAGGGTCTCAACCCCAAGTTGCGTCGTGATCTCCACCTGCATCATTGTGATACATTCTAGGCCCTTGTGAACAAGGCCATTAATGCAGAGACAGCTCAGCTCACTTACGAGGAGTCTCGTAAGCACACCCGTGATTTGGGATCTTCTTCCGTTTCTAGTTCTCAGAAGCGCCGGATTTGGGTTCCAAACTCCACTCTTCCTTCCGGATATTCACCAAGACCATCTTACATGGTGCCTCCCCCAGCTCAGTCGTATGTTCCACCCAGGCCTACTGGTAGACCGCTTGTCAGTGCGGGACCACGTCCAACCTCAGGGACTTGCTTCACATGCGGGAAGCCAGGACACTATGCACGTGACTGCTCTCAGACTAGTTATGTTCCACCCCAGCCCGAGAAGTCTGTTGGCTGTGTCAAGCCATCAAGCAAGACAATCAGTGCCAAGCCATCTCGCACCAAACGTGGGCGTGTGCATCACGTCTCAGCTAAAGACGATCATGATGATCCGGATGTCGTTCTTGGTACACTCCTTGTCAATTGTCACCCAGCATCGGTTCTGTTCGATACTGGAGCATCTCACTCCTTCATCTCTGAAGGCTATGCTCGTTTGCACGACATGTCATTTTGTGACATGCCAACGCCACTTGAAATCCAAACCGCAGGGTCTAGATGGCAAACTACCAGAATCAGCTATGGTAATGAAATCCTTGTTGATAGACTTGTATTTCTTGCATCACTTGTGGCCCTCAAGTCCTCAGATATTAACACCATCTTGGGTATGGACTGGATGACAGCTCATCATGCCAAGATTGATTGTTACACCAGGTATGTTCAGCTTACAAACCCATCTGGCAAGATAGTCACTGTCTCCACCAAAGTTGCAAAGCGCCAACTCTATTCTCTTAATGCCAGCCCTCTCCCTGACCTTGAAGATATCCCGGTAGTCCGTGACTTTCCGGATGTCTTTCTAGAGGAACTGCCAGGTGTTCCACCTGACAGAGATGTAGAGTTCGTCATAGATCTTATCCCAGGAACCGCTCCAATCTCTAGGAGACCTTACAAAATGGCACCCTTAGAACTAGTTGAGCTTAAGAAACAACTTGATGAGTCCTTGCAAAAGGGTTTCATCCGTCCTTGTTCTTCTCCTTGGGCTTGCCCCGTCCTCTTTGTCAAGAAGAAGGATGGTACGGACCGGATGGTTGTAGATTATCGTCCCGTTAATTTGGTCACAATAAAGAACAAATATCCACTTCCCAGGATCAACGACCTATATGATCAGCTCGCTGGATCCTCAGTCTTCTCCAAGATGGATTTGAGGTTAGGCTACCACCAAATCAAGATTAGAAATGGGGACATTCCCAAGACAGCATTTGTCACTCGTTATGGCCAGTACGAGTACACCGTCATGTCCTTTGGTCTAACCAACGCCCCAGCCACTTTCTCCCGCTAGATGAACTCAATCTTCATGGAGTACTTAGATAAGTTCGTCGTGGTTTACCTCGATGATATCCTTATTTACTCGAAGAACGAGGAAGAGCATGCCGAACATCTTAGACTTGTGTTAGAAAAACTCAGAGAGCACCGCCTTTATGCCAAGTTCTCCAAGTGTGAATTTTGGTTGCCAGAAGTGACCTACCTAGGCCACGTAATCTCTGGTAAGGGCATTGCTGTCAACCCCGAGAGAGTTAAGGCCGTTCTTGATTGGACTCCACCTGAAACAGTCAAACAAGTTAGAAGTTTCCTTGCTCTAGCCAGCTATTGTTGCCGCTTTGTTGAAAACTTCTCCAAAGTAGCCAAACCCCTCACGGAACTTATCAAGAAGGATAAAAAGTTTGAGTGGTCCCCACAGTGTGAGTACAGTTTTCAGGAACTAAAAAGATGCCTGACTTTTGCTCCCATACTTGTGCCACCGGATTTCACTAAAGACTTTGTTATCTACTGCGACGCCTCACGACAGGGACTAGGTTGCATTCTTATGCAGGATCGTCATGTGATTGCCTATGCAACTCGATAGTTGCATCCACATGAGGAGAATTATCCTACACATGATCTAGAGCTTGCAGCCGTAGTCTATGCACTCAAGACCTGGCGACATTACATTCTTGGTAAACGTTGCGAGATCTACACCGATCACCAGAGTCTCAAGTATATCTTCACCCAACCAGATTTGAACCTTAGGCAAAGACGTTGGTTGGAAGTGATCTCAGATTATGATCTAGGGATTACTTACACTCCAGGCAAAGCCAATGTCATGGCTGATGCGCTAAGTCGTAAATCCTATTGCAACAATCTCATGTTGCGGCAGGGCCAACCACTTCTCCATGAGGAATTTTGTAAGCTTAACCTTCACATTGCCCCTCACGGATTCCTTTCTACCTTGGTGGAAAAACCTACCCTCGAGGATCAGATCATTACTGACCAGAAGTTTGATAAGGGTGTTATCCGCATCAAGAGAAACATTAAGAAGGGAGTTGGTGGATGTTTCTCTACGGATAGTCGTGGTGTTGTTTTCTTTGAGAATCGCTTGGTGGTTCCCAAGAATCAACATCTGCGACAATTGATTCTTAAGGAGGCGCATGAATCTCCTCTCACGATTCATCCCGGTAGTACTAGGATGTATCAGGACCTACGCCAGAGGTTCTGGTGGACTAGGATGAAGAGAGAAATTGCTCGGTTCATTGCTAACTGTGACATTTGTCATCGCGTTAAGGCAGAGCATCAAAGACCTGCTGGCACCCTTCAGCCTTTAGCTATTCCTGAGTGGAAATGGGATAAAGTTGGTATGGACTTCATTACCGGTTTTCCCAGGACCAAAAGAGGGAATAATGCTATCTTCGTAGTCATTTATCGTCTCTCCAAAGTGGCGCACTTTCTACCTATTCGAGAGAGTATCACTACTAGTCAGCTCGCTGACTTATATATTTCTCGAATAGTGTCACTTCATGGTGTTCCACTAGAGATCAATTCAGACCGTGGCAGTCTTTTCACTTCTCATTTCTGGGATAGTTTCCAAACTGCCATGGGAACCCATCTCTCCTTCAGTACCGCTTTCCACCCTTAGTCGAGTGGTCAGGTGGAACGGGTCAATCAAATTCTCGAAGACATGCTTAGAGCCTGTGTTATCTCATTTGGTATGGATTGGGAGAAATGTCTTCCTTTTGCCGAGTTTGCTTATAACAATAGCTATCAATCCAGCCTCAAGAAAGCTCCTTTTGAGATACTCTATGGACAAAGATGTCAAACACCTTTGAACTGGTCAGAAACCGGTGAAAGACAATTCTTTGGACCGGACATGATCCAAGAGGCAGAAGAGCAAGTTCGCATCATTCGTGAGAATTTGAAAACAGCCCAGTCTCGTCAAAAGAGCCAGTATGATCGTCATCATAAGGATATGACTTATGAAGTTGGCGACAAAGCTTACCTTCGGGTTACTCCTTTGAAGGGTACCCATCGTTTCGGTATCAAGGGCAAGTTGGCTCCTCGTTACATTGGTCCTTTTAGCATTCTCGCTAAACAAGGAGAGGTTGCCTACCAGTTGGAACTACCCCCACATCTTTCTCGAGTCCATGATGTCTTCCACGTCTCTCAACTCAGGCGTTGCTTCTCGGATCCTATCCGAGGAATGGACCACGAAACACTTGATCTCCAAGATAACCTCACATATCGAGAGTATCCAGTTTGCATTCTTGATCAAGCAGAGTGTGTCACTCGACGTCATAACATCAAGTTTCTCAAGGTTCAGTGGTCTCATCATTCCGAGAGAGAAGCTACTTGGGAGCGAGAAGATCGTCTTCGACTGGAGTACCCCGCTTTCTTTCCATCGACCCCTGAATCTCGGGACGAGATTCTTTCAAGTGGGGGCGAGTTGTCACATCCCTAGTTCTGGTATGCTCAAGGCTAGCTAGTCATGTGTGCATCATGTTTAAATTCCATTTAAATTTGAAATGGGGATATGTGAAACCCTCAGAATCATCTCTGGAAATGACCCAAATAAAAAGTGCTCCAAAAAGGTCCAAGAAAATGCTCATGTTGCTCTCTGAAAATATTGGACAAAGATAAAAATCAAACCAATATTTTTAGGAGCTCATAAGTATTTAGTTTGGGCATTTGGAATTAATGCATAATTATTTGCATTGGATTTATATATGTTATATATAATACATGTCAAAAAATTATGCCATTTGTTGAGGAGCTCTGGAATAATACCACTAGCTCCTGCAAAAATTGGCATAAGAAAATAAAATGATTTAGTATTTTTATTAAATCAAAACAAATGTCAGAAAATAGAAAAGAAAAAGAAATGGGAAAAACCTACCTGGCGCTTACCTGCAGCCGTCTGGCCCAGCACTGTGCGGCCTGGCCGGCCCAGTTGGCCAGCCCAGCCCACCTGGCCCCCCTCCTCTGTTGTCTTCCTCCTCGGCAGAAGGACGGGCGCGTGCCCAACGCGCGCGCACGGGCAGAGCGCCACACCACCAGTTCGCCTGCCTGCCTCCCCTGCCAGCGCGACGCCGCGATGTGTCTCCTCGGCGCCGCTCCGACCTCCCTGGCCTATCCACTCCTCCACTCATCTCGTCTGTTCTCTCCCTCGCGGCCGCCCGAATGAGCCGGAGTGCGCCGACGAGCACCACCGCGGCCACCGTGCTCCCCTCGCCTCACCGACGTGTCCCCGAGCTCCGTCACGATGTCATCGTCCTCCCCGCCAAGCCACGTGAGCGGAAGCGCCCTACAACGTCGTCCCCGACCCCTTCTTCCTCCTTGGGTCGTCGGAGATCCCCTTTGCCGCTACGACCGCTCCGGTTCCTCCCCAACCTCGCCGACCCGTTCGTCGTGACCGCTGTGAGCTACTGGCCGTTCTCCCCCTCTCGGTTCTCCTCCTCGCATGCCGTAGCGACTACACCTAGCTCGACCGCACCCGCCACAGCCTGCGCTCGCCGCCGACGCGCCTCCGACGACCATTTGGTCCACCGGGCGTGTCCATCGCCCTCGCCGCATCACGCACGCACACACCAGCACTCCGGCTCTCCCGCACGCACACCACAGCGCCGCTCGCGCCTCACCCGAGCTCTGTCGACCGCGGCCGAGCTCCTCGCTGTCGCCTCCGGCCACCCCGGGCCCGGCTGGCACCACCGCCTGACGCGCGCTGGTCTGGGCTCTCGAACGAGCCCAACCACGCTGCGAACGGGGCACCATAGCCTATTTCCGCGGCGCTCCGCCGTCTCGGGCCTCGCCGGCGGCTTAACACCGGTGGGGTTGACCGCTTTGCCGCGCCGGCCTGTCAGGTGGGTCCGGCTCGTCAGGTGATTAGCTTAAGCTAATCACCACCTAACCTAACCCCCTGACGCTGATAGTGGGCCCTGGCGCCCCTAATCTTTTAATTAGGCTTAAACTAACCCATGTTTAACCCTGAGTCACTGACGTGTGGACCCCACACGTCAGATTTGACATGGTCAGCACCGTTGACCTGCTGACGCAGTTATCCATTTTCTGGATTTAAATTAAATCAGGAAGTTCCAAAAAATGCTATAAACTTCAAAAAATCATAGAAATTCAACCGTAGCTCAGATTGAAATAATTTATATATGAAAAATTATCAGAAAAATGCTATCTTTCCATCTGTACTAGTTTCATGCGTGACAAACCAACTTATACCTACTGTATAAGTGAAAACATGTAAATGGCATTTATAAGAGCTTAAATTGGAGTTGCATTTGAACTCTTGGTTCAAATGAACTTCAATCAAATGAATGCTAGTTGCATTAGCTCAAACACCATCACATCTACATGCCATGTTCATGCATCATATTGTTGCATATGCTTGTGTATTGATTTCTGACATCGTTCCTTCTCGATAGGTCCTGCCCCGGAGTCCGTTCCAGAGTACCTATCTGAGGAGCAGTGCACCCTCTTATGATCTACCAGGCAAGCAAACCCCCTTATTCATTCCGATACAATCCTACTCTCTCGCTCCTGATCTCAGTTATTACATTAGGACAACAACGATTCATCTGCTACTTTGTGCTGCGGTAGTTGAACCCATTCCTCTGTATGACCTGTCATTGCCACAGTAAATAGTTGAAACCCACTAGCATGTGTAGGAGTTGATTGAGCCATGTTGTGTTCGTACCATGCCATGCCTGCTATTGCTTAGAGTTGTGTTAGGTCTGATTCATTGGGAATGAATTGGAGTGCAGTTCTATGTTCTAATGCTGAGACTGAAGTGTGTGTGAACACGATTTGGTAAAGGTAGCGGTGAGAGGCCATGTAGGAGTACATGGTGGGTTGTCTCACTGGAACCGTCCTTAAGCACTGAGTTCTATGTATGTTGTACAAGGGGATAATTAGTTTTGATGAAAAGTTTCTGTAATCCAGATTCACAAAGTTTCCGAGAGCATGAACAAAGTTCAAGGAGCTCTCCCACTTCAACAATGCTTGTCTTTCTCACTTTCACTTTCCTTTTTGAAAAGTTTTGGGTTCCCCTCTTTATTTTTTTTGTTTTTAAACTATATAAAAGCACTCAACAGAAATAAATGACTCTCTAAAACTTCTGGGTTGTCTCCCTGTCAGCACTTTATTTAAAGCCATTAAGCTAGGCATATAGTGCTCAAGTAATGAATCCACCCAGATCCCAAGGTATATCAAAGCCAATTTTAATTAACAGTGATTTATATTTTAGTAGTGAGCACAAAGTAACATATACCATGCAACAACGAAGTCTAACTCTCTTCCTATGCATCGGCATGTCGTAAAAGAACAACTCATGCACACATAGTAAAGGCCAATGCATAGTATAAGCAGTTTCTTGCAATTCTATCGTATTGGAAACATAGAGAGGTGGAGATATAGTTCCTATCTCATAATAATTGCAAGTAGGAGTAGCAAGCACATGCATATTATATCTATCAAAATCATCATGTGTAGTAGTAAAACGCAACCCATCAATATAATCCTTAATAAGGGCAAACTTCTCCGATATAGTGTCATCGGGAGAATTCAAAAAGATAATAGTACTATCATGCGTGGGTGCAATAGCAACAATTTCATTTTTAACATAAGGAACTATAGCAAGTTCATCTCCATAAGCATAATTCATATTGGCATATTGGCCACAAGCATAGCAAGCATCATCAAAAAGGGATATTTTAAGAGAATCAACGGGATCATAACAATCATCATAGCAATCATCCTTCGGTAAGCACAAAGGGGAATTAAACATTGTATGAGTTGAAGAGTTACTCTCATTAGAAGGTGGGCACGGGTAGCTAATCCGCTCTTCCTCCTTTTGTTCTTCACTCTCCTCATCATCTTTTTAATCCAATGAGCTCACAGTTTCATCAATTTGTTCTTCCATAGACTCCTGCAAAATATTAATCTCTTTTTGGACAGCGGAGGAGTCCTCAATATATGGTTTAACATAGGCATTAGAATCATAATTATCATAACAATATTTAAATATGGCAAAATTTCCAGATTTGTAGAGAGTAGCATCATACTTTTCAATCAAAGAAGCAATTTCATAAGCACCCTTAAAAGAAACAAATTCTTCAATCTCTACTCCTAATGGAGCAGTTGGTGAATAGTCTCCACGGTTTATTTTCATTGGTTTTTTTCCTTCTCTCCTCCCACCACCCCCTCCCATCCTGGTCCATCGGTTTATTTTTCTCTCCACTCTTTATTACAACCAGGACTTTCCTAACGTATAACAAATCACGGATCTAACTTCCTTAAATTATTCATATCAATCGATTCCTTTTATTGGTTCAATTTGTCTTAGGGAACAAATAACAAACTTTTAAGAAACAAACAATAGATTTGAATCTAACTTTCCTAACTTATCTAAATCAATCGATTTCTCTCATTAGTGAAATTTGTTTTAGGAAACAAATAACACACACGTCACAAACTTTCCTCCCAATAAATAGTTTCTTAACATTTGCAAACTTTCCTAATCAGACACGTCACAAACGGGCAGGTACTGATATCATGTTACCAAACAATAAAACCCCATTTGCATAGAAATCAGTTCAAAATCCTAACTTTCCTAAATTTTTACCTTTCCTTGATAACATCAATATTTTCTATGTTTTCCACCTATTGAAGGAAATCACCCCTCCATCGATATTACCATTTTTTGGAATGAGATCTCAGGATTATGATTTTTTTGTGATTCTTTCCAATTATGACCTCTCCTTCCGCTCCGGCTCCTTCTCGCATAATCACCTCCACCACAGCCAACTGATGCCACCCTAGACTTCTTGCCTCTCCACACCTTCTCCGCCACCTCCTCCTCATACTCCATTGACAATCCCTCAGCCACGTTTGTCCATGCGGTGTCGAGGGCATGGCGCAACAGCGTACCAGTGGTAGAGCAGCGCATAGCAGCAGGAAGAAGCACGCAGCAGGCGAGGCGAGCGGCCGACGGTGGAGGGCAAAGATGCAAGCCGGCGTGGCTGAGGGGGCGGCCGACATAAGATGGCCGCGACAGGAGGCGGCGTGAGGCAGGGGTGTGACAGCGGGGCGAGCGAAGGGATAGGCGGCAGCAGACGGGGCGAGCGCAGCCAGCAAGAGTGTGACGCGCGACCAGGGTGTGCGTCGCGCAGGGCACAATGGTGCGGTGGTTGTGGCGAGCGTGATGGCAACGGCGGGCGCGACGAACACGGTGTGGCACGTGCATGGGCATGGAGAGACAGAGAGGGACTGGCCCCGCGGGCGCGGAAGAAGAGTGATACGTCTCCAACGTATCTATAATTTATGAAGCATTCATGCTATTTTATTATCTGTTTTGTATGATTATGGGCTTTATTATACACTTTTATATTACTTTTGGGACTAACCTACTAACCGGAGGCCCAGCCCATATTGCTGTTTTATTGCCTGTTTCAGTACTTCGAAGAAAGGAATATCAAACGTAGTCCAAGCGGAATGAAACCTTCGGCAGCGTGATTTTTGGGAAGATTATGACCTAGGAGACTTGGAGTTGAAGTAAAGGGAGCATCGAGGAAGCCACAAGACAGGGGGGTGCGCCCACCCCCTGGGCGTGCCCTACCCTCTCGTGGGCCCCTCGAGGCTCCCCCGACCGACTTCTTTCGCCTATATAAGCCTACATACCCTAAAAACATCGAAACAGAAGATAGATCGGGAGTTCCGCCGCCGCAAGCCTCTGTAGCCACCAAAAACCTCTCGGGAGCCCGTTCTGATACCCTACCGGAGGGGGGATCCCTCACCGGTGGCCATCTTCATCATCCCGGCGCTCTCCATTATGAGGAGGGAGTAGTTCACCCTCGGGGCTGAGGGTATGTACCAGTAGCTATGTGTTTGATCTCTCTCTCTCTCTCTCTCGTGTTCTCTCTATGGCACGATCCTGATGTATCGCGAGCTTTGCTATTATAGTTGGATCTTATGATGTTTCTCCCCCTCTACTCTCTTGTGATGAATTGAGTTTTCCTCTTGAAGTTATCTTATTGGATTGAGTCTTTAAGGATTTGAGAACACTTGATGTATGTCTTGCCGTGCTTATCTGTGGTGACAATGGGATATCACGTGCCACTTGATGTATGTTTTGGTGATCAACTTGCAGGTTCCGCCCATGAACCTATGCATAGGGGTTGGCACACGTTTTCGTCTTGACTCTCCGGTAGAAGCTTTGGGGCACTCTTTGAAGTACTTTGTGTTGGTTGGATGAATCTGAGATTGTGTGATGCATATCGTATAATCATGCCCACGGATACTTGAGGTGACAATGGAGTATCTAGGTGACATTAGGGTTTTGGTTGATTTGTGTCTTAAGGTGTTATTCTAGTACGAACTCTTGAATAGATTGATCCGAAAGAATAACTTTGAGGTGGTTTCGTGCCCTACCATAATCTCTTCGTTTGTTCTCCGCTATTAGTGGCTTTGGAGTGACTCTTTGTTGCATGTTGAGGGATTGTTATATGATCTATCTATGTTATTATTGTTGAGAGAACTTGCACTAGTGAAAGTATGAACCCTATGCCTTGTTTCCTACCATTGCAATACCGTTTACACTCACCTTTATCATTAGTTACCTTGCTGTTTTTATATTTTCAGATTACGAAAACCTTTATCTACCATCCATATTGCACTTGTATCACCATCTCTTTGCCGAACTAGTGCACCTATACAATTTACCATTGTTTTGGGTGTGTTGGGGACACAAGAGACTCTTTGTGATTTGGTTGCAGGGTTGTTTGAGAGAGACCATCTTCATCCTACGCCTCCCACGGATTGATAAACCTTAGGTCATCCACTTGAGGGAAATTTGCTACTGTCCTACAAACATGTGCACTTGCAGGCCCAACAACATCTACAAGAAGAAGGTTGTGTAGTAGACATCAAGCTCTTTTCTGGCGCCGTTGCCGGGGAGGTGAGTTCTTGAAGGTATATCATTAGATCTTGCAATCAAATATTTTTGTTTCTTGTTTTATCACTAGTTTAGTTTATAAAAGAAAACTACAAAAAAATGGAGTTAAGCTTGTCTCATATGCTTCATCTTTTTAATATCTTTCGTGAGTATGATGGAAAGGAAAATTGTGCTCAAGTGCTAGAGGAAGAATTACATAGAATGCTTGGCATGAATTATGTGAATGATGAGCATGATTGCAATGTTGTTAGTATGAATTCCTTGAATATCCATGATGCTAATGATATGCAAAGCCACAAGCTTGGGGAAGCTATGTTTGATGAATATGATATGTTTAGTCCCCCAAGTTTTGATGAGAAAATTTATTATGATGAAAGCATGCCTCCTATTTATGATGATTATATTGATGAAAGTGGGTTTGGAAGAGTGTCAACTTTAGGAAGTAGTGATCCCACTATTTTGGAGGATGTTGAATCTTATTGTGATGAACATGAAAGTGGATTTGGAAGAGTGTCAACTTTATTTAGTGATGATTCCACTATTTCGGAAGAGGTTCCAATTGATTATGAGAACAAAGTTGCTATCTATGATGATTATTGTGATGACTTGTATGCTATTAAGAATAATGATAACCATGAAACTTGTCATCATGATTTTAGTTTTCAATTGGATTATGCCTCACATGATAATTATTTTGTTGACTTTGCTCCCACTATTATTCATGAGAAGAATTTTGCTTATGTGGAGAGTAGTAAAAATTCTATGCTTGTAGATCATGAAAGGAATGCTTTAGGTGCTGGTTATATTGTTGAATTTATTCATGATGCTACTGAAAATTATTATGAGGGAGGAACATATGCTTATAGGAATTGCAATAATATCAAGTTTCCTCTCTATGTGCTTAAAGTCTTGAAGTTATGCTTGTTTTACCTTCCTATGCTAGTTGATTATTGTTCCCATAAGTTGTTTTCCCACAAAATCCCTATGCATAGGAAGTGGGTTAGACTTAAATGTGCTAGTCATATGCTTCATGATGCTCCCGTTATGCTTCAATTCTTATCTTTTATGTGAGCATCATTGCCATTATCATGCCTAGCTAGAAAGGCATTAAAGAAAAGCGCTAGTTGGGAGACAACCCATTATTTATCCTTACTGTTTTTGTGTGTCCACATGATTATGCTACTGTAGTAATCATGTTTTATATCTTTTGTTACAATAAAGTGCCAAGTAAGACCTTTAGGATAGCTTACGGTGATAGTTGTGTTGATCCTGCTGAAAATCAGAAACTTTTGCACCCAGTAAATTAGTTTTGTTAATTCACAGTAATGTGATTATGATCTGATTCTTTTTGCTCTGGATTGGTACACAAATTTCTTAGGACTTCCTAATTTGGTAGCATTTTTGGAGTTCCAGAAGTATACGTTTGATATAGATTACTACAGACTGTTCTGTTTTTGACAGATTCTGTTTTCTATGTGGTGTTTGCTTGTTTTGATGAATCTATGAGTAGTATCGGAGGATATGAACCATAGATAAGTTGGGTACAGTAGATATTACGCCAATATGAATTTAGAATGAGTTCATTACAGTACCTAAGTGGTGGTTTTATTTTCTTATACTAACGGAGCTTACGAGTTTTTTGTTGAGTTTTGTGTTGTGAAGTTTTCAAGTTTTGGGTAAAGATTCAATGGACTATGGAATAAGGAGTGGCAAGAGCCTAAGCTTGGGGATGCCCAAGGCACCCCAAGGCAATATTCAAGGATGGCCAAGAGCCTAAGATTGAGGATGCCCCGGGAGGCATCCCCTCTTTCGTCTTCGTCCATCGGTAACCTTACTTGGAGCTATATTTTTATTCGCCACATGATATTTGTTTTGCTTGGAGCGTCATTTTCTCTTGTTAGTATTTGCTTGCTGTTATTTAGAATAATGTTTTGCATCTTTAGTTTCAATAAAAAAAAGTCAGGGATAGCCTTTGCCATGCTTATTTTGCTAGTATACATGTTGCTGTTTGAAAACAGAAAGTTTACCGCTGTTGCAAAAATTCCCTAGAAAAGTCAGAGAATGATATAATGTTGAAACTTATTTTATAATGAGCTCTGATAAATCTTCTACAGCGTAATATTTTTCTCATAATTTTTGGAGTTAGGGAAGTATTGATACTCTTGCATTCTTTACAGACTGTACTATTTTGGCAGATTGCTGTTATGTTTGCATTGTTTGCGTATGTTTGCTTGTTTAATGATTCTATTTGAGGATAGGAGTATTAAATATGCAGAGGAATTTAGTATGCAATGTTGAATAATAATTTTAGTGATTTGTTACAGTAGAAAATGATAAGGTTTTGCATTGGTTTATACTAACCTATTTCACGAGTTCTTGTTGAGTTGTTGTGGATGAAGCTTTTGATAAAAAGAGAAACCATGATATGAGAGGAATTAAGGAGACACAAAAGTTCAAGCTTGGGGATACCCAAGGCACCCCAAGACAATATATCAAGAAGTCTCAAGCATCTAAGCTTGGGGATGCCCCGGTAGGCATCCCACCTTTCTTCTTCAAGAACTATCGGTTAGTATCGGTTGAACCTAAATTTTTGCTTCTTCACATGAGTTGTGCTATCCTTGCAATGTCATTTTATTTTGCTTTGCTTGCTGTTTGAATGAAATACCAAGATCTGAAATTCTTAAATGAGAGAGAGTCTTCACATAGTTACATAATTATTTAGCTACTCATTGATCTTCTCTTATATCTTGTTGGAGTAGTTTGCCATTTACTCATGTGCTTCACTTATATCCTATGAGTAAATTGTTGAATGAGTTGATTGTCATAAATCTGAAATTATATATGTCTCATTTGCTTATCCCATGGGGAGTAATGACTTCACATCTAAGAAGTAGAGGTTGTAAATTTATTGAAGGTTAGCAAGCATTGTATTGGTCATTTGAACAATTCATGAAAGAATATTTAAGGAAGAGAGATTCCACATATAAATATACTACCCTAGACATCTTTTATAATTGTGAGCACTCATTAAGTATGGCATGCTAAAGAGTTGATGTTGGACAAGGAAGACAACATAATGGGTTATGTTTTCTCACATCCCAGTTAAAGTATATTGTCATGGATCATTCAAACATGTTGAGCTTGCCTTTCCCCTCATGCTAGCCAAAATTCCATGCACCAAGTATAGATACTACTTGTGCTTCGAAATATCCTTAAACCCAGTTTTTGCCATGAGAGTCCACCATACCTACCTATGGATTGAGTAAGATCCTTCAAGTAAGTTGTCATCGGTGCAAGAAATAAAAGTTGCTCTCTAAATATGTATGATCTTTTGGTGTGAAGAAAATAGCTTTATACGATCTTGTTATGGAAGCAATAAAAGCGAGGACTGCATAATAAAGGTCCATATACAAGTGGCAATATAAAGTGACGTTCACTCGCATTAAGATTTTGTGCATCCAACCCTAAAAGCGCATGGCAACCTCTGCTTCCCTCTGCGAAGGGCATATATTTTACTTTATGTCTTTTACTTTATGCAAGAGTCAAGGTGATCTTCACCTTTCGCTTTTTCATTTTATCCTTTGGCAAGCACCTCGTGTTGGGAAGATCCTGATATATATATCCAATTGGATGTAAGTTAGCATGAACTATTATTGTTGACATCACCCAAAGGTGAATACGTTGGGAGGCAACACTATAAGCCCCTATCTTTCTCAGTGTCCGATTGAAACTCCATAACCATTAGTATTGCGTGAGTGTTAGCAATTGTAGAAGACTATATGATAGTTGAGTATGTGGAGTTTGCTATTCTAGAAAATAAGATGAATTGCAATTGTTTGATGACTGAGAATGAAGTTTGCTAGTTTTCAAGAAAGTTTATGGTCTATGCTTTAACATGTGAATAGCTTGCTACTTGATCGTGAGAAGTTTTATGAGATGAACTACTGTTATGACATATAATCTTGCTTGAAAAGGTGATTGAAATCATCATTGATCAAACTTGTGCATCTTCTAGCATTCACACTTCATAAATTCTTTTTTATCATTTACCTACTCGAGGACGAGCAGGAACTAAGTTTGGGGATGCTGATACGTCTCCAACGTATCTATAATTTATGAAGCATTCATACTATTTTATTATCTGTTTTGTATGATTATGGGATTTATTATACACATTTAAATTACTTTTGGGACTAACCTACTAAACGGAGGCCCGGCCCATATTGTTGTTTTATTGCCTGTTTCAGTATTTCGAAGAAAAGGAATATCAAACGGAGTACAAACGGAATGAAACCTTCGGCGGTGTGATTTTTGGGAAGATTATGACCTAGGAGACTTGGAGTTGAAGTAAAGGGAGCATCGAGGAAGCCACAAGACAGGGGGCGCGCCCACCCCCTGGGCGCGCCCTACCCTCTCGTGGGCCCCTCGAGGTTCCCCCGACCGACTTCTTTCGCCTATATAGGCCTACGTACCCTAAAAACATCGAAACAGAAGATAGATCGGGAGTTCTGCTGCCGCAAGCCTCTGTAGCCACCAAAAACCTCTCGGGAGCCCGTTCCGGCACCCTGCCGGAGGGGGATCCCTCATCGGTGGCCATCTTCATCATCCCGGCGCTCTCCATGACGAGGAGGGAGTAGTTCACCCTCGGGGCTGAGGGTATGTACTAGTAGCTATGTGTTTGATCTCTCTCTCTTGTGTTCTCTCTATGGCACGATCCTGATGTATCGTGAGCTTTGCTATTATAGTTGGATCTTATGATGTTTCTCCCCCTCTACTCTCTTGTGATGAACTGAGTTTTCCTCCTGAAGTTATCTTATTGGATTGAGTCTTTAAAGATTTGAGAACACTTGATGTATGTCTTGCCGTGCTTATCTGTGGTGACAATGGGATATCACGTGCCACTTGATGTATGTTTTGGTGATCAACTTGCGGGTTCCACCCATGAACCTATGCATAGGGGTTGGCACACGTTTTCGTCTTGACTCTCCGGTAGAAGCTTTGGGGCACTCTTTGAAGTACTTTGTGTTGGTTGGATGAATCTGAGATTGTGTGATGCATATCATATAATCATGCCCACGGATACTTGAGGTGACAATGGAGTATCTAGGTGACATTAGGGTTTTGGTTGATTTGTGTCTTAAGGTGTTATTCTAGTACGAACTCTTGAATAGATTGATCCGAAAGAATAACTTTGAGGTGTTTCGTACCCTACCATAATCTCTTTGTTTGTTCTCCGCTATCAGTGGCTTTGGAGTGACTCTTTGTTGCATGATGAGGGATTGTTATATGATATATCTATGTTATTATTGTTGAGAGAACTTGCACTAGTGAAAGTATGAACCCTATGCCTTGTTTCCTACCATTGCAATACCGTTTACGCTCAACTTTATCATTAGTTACCTTGCTGTTTTTATATTTTCAGATTACAAAAACCTTTATCTACCATCCATATTGCACTTGTATCACCATCTCCTCACCGAACTAGTGCACCTATACAATTTACCATTGAATTGGGTGTGTTGGGGACACAAGAGACTCTTTGTTATTTGGTTGCGGGGTTGTTTGAGAGAGACCATCTTCATCCTACGCCTCCCATGGATTGATAAACCTTAGGTCATCCACTTGACGGAAATTAGCTACTGTCCTACAAACCTGTGCACTTGCAGGCCCAACAACGTCTACAAGAAGAAGGTTGTGTAGTAGACATCAAAGAGCTGAAGGCTCGGGCATGGGCGCGCATAGGAGTGGGCATGTGCCACGGGGTGAATCCGAGGAGCTCGGTGGCTACTCCTGCAATGGCCATGGCGGATGGCGGTTCTCGGCCACAGCGAAATACCTAACGAGAGCAAAGGAGAGGGGAAACTGGGGAAAGGCAAGAGGAGATCACGGCGTTGTCAATGGCACCCTAGGGGAAGATAGGGGAGCTCGGGGTGGTGCGGATCGAACGGCAATGTCGCGGTGGCCAAAGGTTGAGGAAGACAGCAACAACGTCGGTCTGGGGGTGCTGGACTTGATCTCGTTGGCGCAGACGAAGTAGCGGAGGCATTCGGAGCTCCTCGACAAGCTCCTAGCCAGCAGGGAGGGCAGTGGCCGTGTGGACAGGGTCGGTCATGGTGGTCGTGGCATCTGACTTCGTCCAGATCGCCGGGATCGAGCGAGCGAGGATGAGAAGAGGATCTGGGAGGGGGCGTCGAGGAGGAGTGAGGCCATGAGGGCAGGGGAGGCAGGGCATCACCCTTATCCATTCCCCTTCGATGCCGGCGAGGTGGTCAGGCGGGAGCCCGGCTCTGTAGCGACGGGCTCGAGGAACAGGAGAAGACGACCGTGCGAGGACTGGACCATTGGGCCGGTTCGGTGGCAAGGCCCGGGGGGTAGGGGGAATCCCCTTTTTCATCGTCCTTTTGGTTTTTAATGTGTTCTAATCCGTTTCTCCTTTTTAACACCATTTTCTATTTATTCTTATATCAACTAAATGGATTTTGTTAATTGTGAAACTATGCACACAATTCGAGCACAATATTTTTAGGTGGCACAAAAAGTTTGGGGCCAAAAGGAAATACATAAAATTACGTTTATATTTAATTGGTTATTTTAACTACTGTTGGACCTCTTATTAATTTGACAAGATTTAATTTTTGGGTCAAATAATGTTGGGCTCAACATGTCAAAGATCAGTGGAATTTATAGAATATGGTGAACATTTTAGTTTTACTGTTTGACGAAATAATTTATTTGACTTTATTTTAAATTTGAATTGGGCTTTGATTTTTATCAAGTGGCGGTTTGGCTTAGCAAGCCTGATGACATGGCATTATTAGGGGGAGGTCACTGTAGCTAACGACTTGAGGTGTTACATAATCTTCCCATTTCTGAAATTTTATTGTTAAATGATTGGGGAATATATCACACTATTCATTAGTTCAGTCAAGCTCACCACAAGTCCACACATTATTGCCAATTGAGTAAGTCTTATTGGCGGGGAGAATAGGTGATACGTCTCCGTCGTATCTATAATTTTTGATTGTTCCATGCCAATATTATTCAACTTTCATATACTTTTGGCAACTTTTTATACTATTTTTGGGACTAACATATTGATCCAGTGCCCAGTGCCAGTTCCTGTTTGTTGCATGTTTTATGTTTCGCAGAAACCCAATATAAAATGGAATCCAAACGGGATAAAAACGGACGGAGAATTATTTTGGAATATTTGGGATTTTCTGGATGAAGAATCAACGCGAAACAGTGCCCGAGGTGGCCACGAGACAGGGGCGCGCCTGGCACTCTCGTGGGCCACCCGTAAGGTGGTTGATGCCCTTCTTTTGCCGCAAGAAAGCTAATTTATGAGAAAAATCTGGGTGAAAGATTCACTCCAATCAGAGTTACGGATCTCTAGATATAAAAGAAACGGTGAAGGGGAAGGATCTGAGAACGCAGAAACAGAGAGATAGATCCAATCTCGGAGGGGCTCTCACCCCTCCCACGCCATGGGAGCCAAGGACCAGAGGGGAAACCCTTCTCCCATCTAGGGAGAAGGTCAAGGAAGAAGAAGAAGAAGAAGGGGGGCTCTCTCCCCCTTGCTTCCGGTGGCGCCGGAACGCCGCTGGGGGCCATCATCATCACCGCGATCTTCACCAACACCTCCGCCATCTTCACCAACATCTCCATCACCTTCCCCCATCTATATTCAGCGGTCCACTCTCCCGCAACCCGCTGTACCCTCTACTTGAACATGGTGCTTTATGCTTCATATTATTTTCCAATGATGTGTTGCCATCCTATGATGTCTGAGTAGATTTCCGTTGTCCTATCGGTGATTGATGAATTGCTATGATTGTTTTGACTTGCATATTTTATTATTGGTGCTGTCCTATTGTGCCCTCCGTATCGCGCAAGCATGAGGGATTCCCGCTGTAGGGTTTGCAATATGTTTATGATTTTCTTATGGTGGGTGGCGTGAGTGACAGAAGCACAGACCCGAGTAAGTAGGTTCTTTGCGTATGGGATAAAGGGGACTTGATGCTTTAATGCTATGGTTGGGTTTTACCTTAATGAATCTTTAGTAGTTGCGGATGCTTGCTAGAGTTCCAATCATAAATGCATATGATCCAAGTAGAGAAAGTATGTTAGCTTATGCCTCTCCCTCAAATAGAATTGCAATAGTGATTATCGGTCTAGTAACATAGTCAATTGCTTAGGGACAATTTCACAACTCCTACCACTACTTTTCCACACTCGCTATATTTACTTTATTGCTTCTTTATCTAAATGGCCCCTAGGTTATATTTACGTGCTCTTTATTATCTTGCAAACCTATCCTATCACACCTACAAAGTACTTCTAGTTTCATACTTGTTCTAGGTAAAGCGAACGTCAAGCGCGCGTAGAGTCGTATTAGTGGCCGATAGGACTTGAGAGAGTATTTGTTCTACCTTTAGCTCCTCGTTGGACTCAACACTCTTACTTATCTAAAGAGGCTACAACTATCCCGTATACTTGCGGGTTATCAAGACCTTTTTCTGGCGCCGTTGCCGGGGAGTCATAGTGTGGGGTGAATATTCTCGTGTGTGCTTGTTTGCTTTATCACTAAATAATTTTTATTTGCTGTTCTAAGTTGTTTTCTATCTTTAGTTATGGATATGGAACATGAAATACCAAAAAAATTAGGTGTACTTGCTACTCATGGAGATGGGGTAACTCCTAAAACCCTGATCATCATGTGAGAAATATTTTGTACTACTTTGATAATCCTGAGAAAACCCAACTCAACTTTATAATGGGAGACACGTTGGATCAACGTGAATACTTTAGGGATTATCGCTTGACACAAAAAGGGAAACTATTATGGGATCAAATTAATATGTTGCGTTGGTATGCTCGGGATCTATGCTTGAGATATGATATTACTTGTTGCTCTAGGATGAAGGCTCCACACCTTCCCTTTTCATGCAAATTTAATGATAATGAAACCTTAGCTTCTTATGCTAATGGTATCTATGATTACTATGATGTTGAACAAATTGAAGAATTTATTGCTTTTAAGGCTGCTTATGAAATTGAATCTTTGTTTGAAAAGTATGAAGCTTTTGATGATGATGTTTATAGGCCTGAAAATCTTGCTATACTTAGATATTGCTATGAAAATTATGAATACAATTACAATATAAATGCATTTATTTAGAAAGTCTCCGCTGTCCAAGAAGAGACTAATATTTTGCAGGAAGCTATGGAACAAGAAATTGATGAAACTATGAGCTCATTGGATGAAAAAGATGATGAGGAGAGCGAAGAACAAAAGGAGGAAGAGCGGATTGATCACCCGTGCCCACCTTCTAATGAGAGTAACTCTTCAACTCATACATTGTTTAATTCCCCTTCGTGCTTACCGAAGGATGATTGCTATGATCCCGTTGATTCTCTTGAAACATCCCTTTTTGATGATGCTTGCTATGCTTGTGGCCAAGATGCTAATATGAACTATGCTTATGGAGATGAACTTGCTATAGTTCCTTATGTTAAACATGAAATTGTTGCTATTGCACCCATGCATGATAGTCCTATTATCTTTTTGAATTATCCCGACTACACTATATCGGAGAAGTTTGCGCTTAGTAAGGATTATATTGATGGGTTGCCTTTTACCGTTGCACATAATGATTTTGATGAATGTAATATGCATGTGCTTGCTGCTCCTACTTGCAATTGTTATGAGAGGGGAACTATATCTCCAGCTCTCTATGTTTCCAATGCGATAGAATTGCAAGAAACTGCTTATACTATGCATTGGCCTTTACTTGGTGTGCATGAATTGCTCTTTTATGACATGCCGATGCATAGGAAGAGAGTTAGACTTCGTCATTGCTTGATATATGTTACTTTGTGCTCACTACTAAATTACAAATCATTGTTAATTAAAATTGGCTTTGATATACCTTGGGATCCGGGCGGATTCACTACTTGAGCACTATATGCCTAGCTTAATGGCTTTAAAGAAAGTGCTGCTAGGGAGACAACCCGAAAGTTTTAGAGAGTCATTTTATTTCTGTTGAGTGCTTTTATATAGTTTTTTAAAAAAGAGGGGAACCGAAAACTTTTCAAAAAGGAAAGTGAAAGTGAGAAAGACAAGCATTGTTGAAGTGGGAGCTGGCCTTGAACTTTGTTCATGCTCACGGAAACTTTGTGAATCTTGATTACAGGAACTTTTCAACAAAAATAATTATCCCCTTGTACAATTCCATTGTATTATAAAAATAATGTGCCAAGGTTTGCCTTTAGGATGTTTACAATGCTTGTTGGTTTGTACGGTGCAGGACAGAAACTTTGGCTGTAGTGAGTGATTTTGCATTTTTAACTGGAACATCAAACGGTTCTGATTCCTTTTGCAATGTCTTTCTGTACAAATTTTTTATTTTTCCTAAGTTTTGTAGAATTTTTGGGGTAACAAAAGTATGGTGAATGTTCATATTGCTACAGACTGTTCTGGTTTTGACAGATTCTGTTTTTGATGCATAGTTTGCTTGTTTTGATGAATCTATCAATTTATATTAGTGGATTAAGCCATGAAAAAGTTATATTACAGTAGGAACAATGCAAAAACAAAATATGAATTGGGTTGCAGCAGTACTTAGAGTGGTGATTTTCTTTATTATACTAACGGATCTTACCGAGTTTTCTGTTGAAGTTTTGTGTGGATGAAGTGTCTAATCGAGGAAGTCTCGATATGAGGAAAAGGAAGAGAGGCAAGCGCTCAAGCTTGGGGATGCCCAAGGCACCCCAAGTAAATATTCAAGGAGACTCAAGCGTCTAAGCTTGGGGATGCCCCGGAAGGCATCTCCTCTTTCTTCAACAAGTATCGGTATGTTTTCGGATTCGTTTCGTTCATGCGATATGTGCAAGTCTTGGAGCGTCTTTTGCATTTAGTTTTCATTTTTCTTTTATGCACCATGCTGGTATGAGATAGTCCTTGGTTTATTTATAGAATGCTCATTGCACTTCACTTAAATCTTTTGAGTATGGCTTTATAGAATGGTTCATGTGCTTCACTTATATCATTTGAAGTTTGGACTGCCTGTTTCTCTTCACATAGAAAACCACCATTTGTAGAATGCTCTTTTGCTTCACTTATAATTGTTAGAGCGTGGGCATATGTTTTGTAGAAAGAATTAAACTCTCTTGCTTCACTTATATCTATTTAGAGAGATGCAGGAATTGGTCATTCACATGGTTAGTCATAAAATTCTGCATAAACTTGTAGATCGTTGAATATGATATGTTTGATTCCTTGCAATAGTTTTGCATATAGTGATGATAATATGTGGGAGGTACTAGTAGATGGTTGCGTTCAGTAAGGATGTTGGTGTTAAGGTTTGTGATTCCCGAAGCATGCACGTATGGTCTACTAACTATGTAACCAAATTGGCGCGCATTGTATTTTGATTGTTTATCTTTGCGTGAAGGTCGGGGGCGCGTGATGGTTAACTCCTACCAACCTCCCCCCTAGGAGTATGCGTGTAGTACTTTGTTCGATGGCTAATAAATTTTTTCAATAAGTATGTGAGTTCTTTATGACTAATGTTGAGTCCATGGATTATACGCACTTTTACCTTTCCATCATTGCTAGCCTCTTTGGTACCGCGCATTGCCCTTTCTCACCTTGAGAGTTGTGCAAACTTCGCCGATGCATCCAAACCCTGTGATACGATACGCTCTATCACACATAAGCCTCCTTATATCTTCCTCAAAACAGCCACCATACCTACCTATCATGGCATTTCCATAGCCATTCCGAGATATATTGCCATGCAACTTCCATCATCATCATATACATGACTTGAGCATTTATTGTCATATTGCTTTGCATGATCGTAAGATAGCTAGCATGATGTTTTCATGGCTTGTCCGTTTTTTGATGTCATTGCTACGCTAGACCATTGCACATCCCGGTACACTGCCGGAAGCATTCATATAGAGTCATATCTTTGTTCTAGTATCGTGTTGTAATATTGAGTTGTAAGTAAATAAAAGTGTGATGATCATCATTATAGAGCATTGCCCCATGAAAAAAAAAGAAAAAAAAGGAAAGGCCAAAGAAGCCTAAATAAAAAGGGGACCAAAGAAGCCCACCCAGAAAAAGAAAAAGAAAAGGGGCAATGTTACTATCCTTTTACCACACTTGTGCTTCAAAGTAGCACCATGTTCTTCATATAGAGAGTCTCTTATGTTGTCACTTTCATATACTAGTGGGAATTTTCATTATAGAACTTGGCTTGTATATTCCAATAATGGGCTTCCTCGAATGCCCTAGGTCTTCATGAGCAAGCAAGTTGGATGCACATCCACTTAGTTTTAGTTTGAGCTTTCATACACTTATAGCTCTAGTGCATCCGTTGCATGGCAATCCCTACTCCTTGCATTGACATCAATTGATGGGCATCTCCATAGCCCGTTGATTAGCCGCGTCGATGTGAGACTTTATCCCTTTTTGTCTTCTCCACATAACCTCCACCATCATATTATATTCCACCCATAGTGCTATGTCCATGGCTCACGCTCATGTATTGCGTGAAAGTTGAAAAGGTTTGAGAATACTAAAGTATGAAACAATTGCTTGGCTGACACCGGGATAGGCATGAGGGGTACCTTGTGTTAAGAAAAGGGAGCATACAAGACTATATGATTTTGTAGGGATAACTTTTTGAAGCATTGATATTTTGAAAGACATGATTGTTTGTTGGGATGCCCCAAGTATTATTGTTTTTATGTCAAATGATAGACTATTGCTTTGAATCACTCGTGTCTTAATATTCATGCCATGATTAGACTTATGATCAAGATTATGCTAGGTAGCATTCCACATCAAAAATTATCTTTTTTATCATTTACCTACTCGAGGACGAGCAGAAATTAAGCTTGGGAATGCTGATACGTCTCCGTCATATCTATAATTTTTTATTGTTCCATGCCAATATTATTCAACTTTCATATACTTTTGGCAACTTTTTATACTTTTTTTGGGACTAACATATTAATCTAGTGCCCAGTGCCAGTTCCTGTTTGTTGCATGTTTTATGTTTCGCAGAAACCCAATATCAAACGGAATCCAAACGGGATAAAAACAGACGGAGAATTATTTTGGAATATTTGGGATTTTCCGGAGGAAGAATCAACGCGAAACAGTGCCCGAGGTGCCCACGAGACAGGGGGCGCCCACCCCCTAGGCGCGCCTGGCACTCTCGTGGGCCACCCGTAAGGCGGTTGATACCCTTTTGCCGCAAGAAAGCTAATTTTATGAGAAAAATCTGGGCGAAAGATTCACCCCAATCGGAGATACGGATCTCCAGATATAAAAGAAACGGTGAAGGGGAAGGATCTGAGAACGCAGAAACAGAGAGATAGATCCAATCTCGGAGGGGCTCTCGCCCCTCCCACGCCATGGGAGCCAAGGACCAGAGGGTAAACCCTTCTCCAATCTAGGGAGAAGGTCAATGAAGAAGAAGAATAAGGGGGGCTCTCTCCCCCTTGCTTCCGATGGCGCCGAAACGCCGCCGGGGGCCATCATCATCACCGCGATCTTCACCAACACCTCCGCCATCTTCACCAACATCTCCATCACCTTCCCCCATCTATATTCAGCGGTCCACTCTCCCACAACCCGTTGTACCTATACTTGAACATGGTGCTTTATGCTTCATGTTATTTTCCAATGATGTGTTGCCATCCTATGATGTCTGAGTAGATTTCCGTTGTCCTATCGGTGATTGATGAATTGCTATGATTGTTTTGACTTGCATATTTTATTATTGGTGCTGTCCTATTGTGCCCTCCGTGTCGCGCAAGCGTGAGGGATTCCCGTTGTATGGTTTGCAATATGTTTATGATTTGCTTATGGTGGGTGGCGTGAGTGACAGAAGCACAGACCCGAGTAAGTAGGTTGTTTGCGTATGGGATAAAGGGGACTTGATGCTTTAATGCTATGGTTGGGTTTTACCTTAATGAATCTTTAGTAGTTGCGGATGCTTGCTAGAGTTCCAATCATAAGTGCATATGATCCAAGTAGAGAAAGTATGTTAGCTTATGCCTCTCCCTCAAATAGAATTGCAATAGTGATTATCGGTCTAGTAACATAGTCAATTGCTTAGGGACAATTTCACAACTCCTACCACCACTTTTCCACACTCGCTATATTTACTTTATTGCTTCTTTATCTAAACAACCCCTAGTTTATATTTACGTGCTCTTTATTATCTTGCAAACCTATCCTATCACACCTACAAAGTACTTCTAGTTTCATACTTGTTCTAGGTAAAGCGAACGTCAAGCGTGCGTAGAGTCGTATTAGTGGCCGATAGGACTTGAGAGAGTATTTGTTCTACCTTTAGCTCCTCGTTGGGTTCGACACTCTTACTTATCGAAAGAGACAACAACTATCCCGTATACTTGCGGGTTATCAATAGGCTATGTGTGTGTGTTAGAGAGAGAGAGAGAGAGAGAGAGAGAGAGAGAGAGAGAGAGGAAGACGGAGGGGGGAGAGTGTGTGTGTGTGAGGATTTGGTGGTAAAAAAGGTCGCCGATGTCGTAATATTGAACTCTTAAAGTTAATATGGCCCCGTTGCAATGCACGGGCGTTCTTCTAGTTTGTTGAACATCATAGTAATTATAAACACCCTTAGCATACGAAGATACGATTCCATTATCACTAAACTCACATTGGTAGGGAAGGTGTTTCTTAGGGTTTTCAGAACAACAAGTAAAATCATATATTTCACATAAATTCCAAGCATAACATTGCAAACGATGAATTTGATCAAGTAAAACTTTCCCTTTTCAGATATACGGTGTCGCACATAACAAGCATGCTCATCTAAAGATTTGCCCTCAACTAAGCTAGTGGGGGTTTCAGCACGAGCACAAAGGGATCGAACATGATCCAAGTAAAAAGCTTCAGGAGTGTGATAGATTTTGAGTGGTTCTTCAACCATTGGTTCAGTAGGTACAACTAATTTTTTTGGTATTTTGCGTTTCCTACCCATAACTAAAGATAGAAAACAACTAAGAACAGAAAATAACAATTACTTAGTGATAAAGCAAACAAGCACACATGAGAATATTCAGCCCACGCTATGACTCCCCGGCAACGGCGCCAGAAAAAGGTCTTGATAACCCACAAGTCTAGGGGATCAATTGTAGCCTCTTTCGATAAGTAAGAGTGTCGAACCCAACGAGGTGCTAAAGGTAGAACAAATATTCCCCCAAGTTCTATCGACCACCGATACAACTCTACGCATGCTTGACGTTTGCTTTACCTAGAACAAGTATGAAACTAGAAGTACTTTGTAGGTGTTGTTGGATAGGTTTGCAAGATAATAAAGAGCAGGTAAATAAAATCTAGGGGTTGTTTCGATGAAGACACAACTAAGTTAATTTTAGTAGAGACCTTTTTATCACAAGAAAGTTATTTGTCCATAGGCAATCGATAACTAGACCGGTAATCACTATTGCAATTTTATTTGAGGGAGAAGCATAAGCTAACATACTTTCTCTTCTTGGATCATATGCACTTATGATTGGAACTCTAGCAAGCATCCGCAACTACTAAAGATCATTAAGGTAAAACCCAACCATAGCATTAAAGCATCAAGTCCCGTTTATCCCATACGCCACAACCCCCTTACTCGGGTTTATGCTTCTGTCACTCAAGCAACCCACTATAAGCGAATCATGAACATATTACAACACCCTACAGCTGGAATCCCTCACGCTTGCGCGACACGGAGGGCACAATAGGACAGCACCAATAATAAAACATGCAACTCGAACCAATCACGATCATCAATTAACCCATAGGACAAAACGGATCTACTCAAACATCATAGGATAGCCATACATCATTGGGAAATAATATGTAGCGTTGAGCACCATGTTTAAGTAGAGATTACAATGGGTAAAAGAGAGGTTACACCGCTTCATAGAGGGGGGAAGAGTTCGTGATGAGGGCGGTGAATTTGTTGGTGTAGATCGCGGTGATGATGATGGCCCCGGCGGTGTTCCGGCGCCACCGGAAGCGAGGGGGAGAGAGCTCCCCTTCTTCTTCTTCTTCCTTGACCTTCTCCCTAGATGGGATAAGGGTTTCCCATCTAGTCCTTGGATCCCATGGCGTGGGAGGGGGAGAGCCCCTCCGAGATTGGATCTGTCTCTCTCTGTTTCTGCGTTCCAGGATTCTGCCCTTTCACTGTTTCTTTTATATCCGGAGATCTGTAACTCCGATTGGGTTGAAACTTCCGCCCAGATTTTTCTCCAAAAATTAGCTTTCTTGCGGTAAAAGAATAGCGTCAACCGCCTTATGGGGTGCCCATGAGGGTCAGGGGCGCGCCCCCCTGCCTCGTGGCCCCCTCGGGCACCGTCTCACATTGGTTTTTCATCCCAAAAATCATAAATATTCCAAAAACAATCTCCGTCCATTTTTATTCCGTTTGGACTCCGTTTGATATGGGGTTTCTGCGAAACATAAAACATGCAACAAATAGGAACTGGCATTGGGCACTGGATCAATATGTTAGTCCAAAAAATAGTATAAAAAGTTGCCAAAAGTATATGAAAGTTGTAAAATATTGGCATGGACCAATAAAAAATTATAGATACGACGAAGACGTATCAGTTACAAGGTGTGAAGTTGAGTCGGACTCAAAGCCTGACCACCGCAGAAGATAGAGAGAAAATGAAAGTCATTCCCTATGCTTCAGCCATAGGTTCTATCATGTATGCAATGCTATGTACCAGACCTGATGTATGTCTTGCTATAAGCATAGCAGGGAGGTACCAAGGTACCAAAGTAATCCCGGAGTGGAGTACTGGACAGCGGTGAAGAACATCCTGAAATACCTGAAAAGGACTAAGGATATGTGAGGGAGTCCTGGACTAGGGGGTGTCTGGATAGCCGAACTATCATCATTGGCCGGACTCCAAGACTATGAAGATACAAGATTGAAGACTTCGTCCCGTGTCCGGATGGGAATTTCCTTGGCGTGGAAGGCAAGCTTGGCAATACGGATATGTAGATCTCCTACCATTGTAACCGACTCTGTGTAACCCTAGCCCTCTCCAGTGTCTATATAAACCGGAGGGTTTTAGTCCGTAGGACGAACAACAATCGTACCATAGGCTAGCTTCTAGGGTTTAGCCTCCTTGATCTCGTGGTAGATCTACTCTTGTAC
Organism: Triticum dicoccoides; assembly: GCF_002162155.2. Lineage (NCBI taxonomy): Eukaryota > Viridiplantae > Streptophyta > Magnoliopsida > Poales > Poaceae > Triticum > Triticum dicoccoides. Next base: position 233,940,473 of record NC_041389.1, read on the forward strand.
TACCCATATCATCAATATCAATCAAGTAGGAGTAGGGTTTTACCTCCATCGAGAGGGCCCGAACCTGGCTAAAAACATCGTGTCCCTTGTCTCCTGTTACCATCTGCCTAGACGCACAGTTCGGGACCCCCTACCCGAGATCCGCCGGTTTTGACACCGACATTGGTGCTTTCATTGAGAGTTCCTCTGTGTCGTCGCCCATAGGCCCGATGGCTCCTTCAATCATCAACAACGACGCGGTCCAGGGTGAGACTTTTCTCCCCGGACAGATCTTCGTATTCGGCGGCTTTGCACTATGGGCCAATTCGCTTGGCCATCGGGAGCAGATCGAAAGCTACGCCCCTGGCCATCAGGTCAGATTTGGAAGTTTGAACTATACGGCCAACATCCACGGAGACTTGATCTTCGACGGATTCGAGCCATAGCCGAGCGCGCCGCACTATCATGATGGGCATGATCTAGCTCTGCTGCCGGACAGTGCCCTGGAGGCCGCACAAGAGTCCGCTCCGACCCTTAACTCGGAGCCGACTGCGCTGATCGAGGATGGGTGGCTAGACACCGCCTCAGGGGCTGCTACCTCCACGGCGATGGAGCCGAATACCGACCCTGTCCCTTGTGAAGCTCGTGACTCCGAGGTGCCGGACTCCTTGCCGGACTCCGGACCTCCCGCGCCCCTTCCAATTGAATCCGATTGGGCGCCGACCATGGAGTTCACCCCTACGGACATCTTTTAGCACTTGCCATTTGGCGACATCCTAAACTCGCTAAAGTGTCCTCTTTATCAGGAGAGCCCTGGTCGGATTATGGCCAGGACGGTTGGGACGCGAACGACGAAGAAATTAAAAACCCATCCACCACCCACTTTGTAGCCACTGTCGACGACTTAACCGACATGCTAGACTTCGACTCCGAAGATATCGACGGTATGGACGACGATGCCGGAGACGACCAAAAACCAGCGCCCAGAGGGCACTGGAAAGCCACCTCAACACACGATGTATACATGGTGGATACACCAAAAGGAAGCGATAACGAGGAACAATGGGACGCGGCGAAGGATAGTTCCCCCGAAAAACAGCCAAAACGGCGACGCGAGCGCCGCCTGAAGTCCCGCCTCGATAACAACAGCACCCATACAGACCCAGCCGTAGAGCAGGGCGAACTAGTGGACGACGAACATGCCACCAAGCAACCGTCCGAACAGGATGAATTGAACGAGCAACCCATCCCCGGCGAAAACAACAGTCCAGATGATCTCACGCCAGACACATCACCAGAGCATAAGAACCTCCACAAAAGGCTCGTCGCCACTGCAAGAAGTTTGAAGAAGCAGAAGCGGAAGCTCAAAACAGTGGAAGACGTACTCAGAATGAGATGGAGCAAAGTACTCAAGACCGCAGATAAATACGGCGATAGTCACCAAGCAAAGAGCTACCCGAAGCGCAAGCTGTTGCCCGAATTTGACGAGGAGGCCGTAGAGCCCCCACAGTCAAAAAAGAAAGAGGCCGCCTGGCCGGATAGACGACCACATGACAAGCAAAGAGCGGCAAGCGGCGCCGCACACAAGCCGGCACATGATCCACATAAGGATCCTCGCAAAAAGGATGGCCCGGTCAGGTCCATCTATGGGCCAAGAAAGAAGGCTCCAGGGAGCAAGACAACACGTCGAGTGTTTGAAAATAACGGTACACCTAAATACAGGGGCGCCGCACACCCCCTATGTTTCACTGATGAGGTACTGGATCATGAATTCCCAGCGGGATTCAAGCCCGTAAACATAGAGGCATACGACGGAACAACAGACCCCGGAGTCTGGATTGAGGATTACATCCTACACATACATATGGCTAGAGGAGATGATCTCCATGCCATAAAATACCTACCCCTCAAGCTCAAAGGGCCAGCCCGGCATTGGCTCAAAAGCCTCCAAGAAAATACCATTGGAAGTTGGGAAGAGCTCGAGGATGCGTTTCGGGCAAATTTTCAGGGGACTTATGTCCGCCCTCCGGATGCAGACAATTTAAGTCACATAACTCAACAGCCCGGAGAGTCAGCCCACAAATTCTGGAACAGGTTCCTCACCAAAAAGAACCAAATAGTCGACTATCCGAACGCCGAGGCCTTAGCAGCCTTCAAACATAACGTTCGAGACGAATGGCTCGCCAGACACCTCGGCCAGGAAAAGCCAAGGACAACGGCCGCACTAACAAGCCTCATGACCCGCTTTTGTGTGGGAGAAGATAGCTGGCTGGCAAGATGCAGCACCAGCGACCCGAGTACATCCGAGGTCAGGGATGGAAATGGGAAACCACGACGCAGAAAAGACCAGCGCCGGACTAAGGAAAATGGCCCAAAGAACACGGCAGTCAACGCCGGGTTCAAAAGCTCTCGACCGAACAACAAAACACTGCCTCTTAAGGACAACAGTGACAAGCTATCCAACCTAAACAAAATCTTGGACAGGATATGTCAAATCCACAGTACCCCCGGGAAGCCTGCAAACCATACCAACAGAGATTGTTGGGTCTTCAAGCAGTCCGGCCGACTTAACGCCGAACACAAGGGGCTCGACACACCAAGCGAGGACGATGACGAACCCCACAAGCAGAGCGCCGGAAAACAAAAGAACTTCCCATAAGAAGTCAAAATAGTGAATTCACTTCAAGTGATGACAAGGAAAAATAGGGCGGCACCTACTAAAGTACGCGCCGCACGGTCCACCCTAGCGGAGTCCCGAAACTGGATGTCAAAACCAATTACTTTCGACCATCAGGATTACTCCAGAAGTATTCGAAACGCAGGATGGACTGCTTTGATATTGGATCCTATAATCGACGGACTACAATTTACACAAGTCCTAATGGATGGCGGCAGCAATATAAACCTACTATACCAGGACACAATCCGCAGAATGGGGATAGACCCTACCAAAATTCGCCATAGCAACACTTCCTTTAAAGGAGTAACGCCAGGCCCTTATGCCAATTGTACGGGCTCCTTACTACTAGAAGTCGTGTTCGGTTCATCCGACAACTTCTGTCGCGAAAAGCTAATCTTCCATATCGCCCCATTTAAAAGTAGCCATCAAGCACTATTGGGACATGAAGCTTTCGCCTGCTTTAACGCAGTACCGCATTACGCGTCTCTTACACTTAAAATGCCCAGTCCACGCGATATCATCTCATTAAAGGGAAACTTCGAAGTTCCTCGACCGCGGAAGAACGTGAGACTGCCTTGACAGCCACACACTAATCCGGCTTTGCTGATCAAAGCTCCTACAACAGGTCATTCAGACCCCGGACACGGTTAGGCGAGTCCGGTATAAATAAACAAGGGGCTTACTAGCCGCGTACCCCTTTACAAGGGGCTGCACGCATGAACAATGAGAGCCAATAAAGCTCAATTTTATTCATTTTTTAAATCATACTCTGTTTTAAATACATTTTTCGCATGATATTTTTCCAAACTAAGTTCTTCTCTTTTTATAGATGAACAACGTGCTACACCCGTCCAGGATACAGCACAACGGAGACACAGGCGCAGACGTGCAGCAGGGACCCGTTACAAGGATTCTTTTCAGATTAAGACCCTGCGTAAACCTTTTTTACTGTCTCTTGTTGATACACATCCCCCGGTTTCTTACCATAACCGAGGAGGAGGCTGGCATTTTGGCACCGGCCGCGTCAGAAGTTTTCGCGCGTACCCGGACACTAGGGGCTTAGGGCATTGTTCTGCCCGTTATTATAAAGACCGAATACCTCAGGGAGTGTTCGGCGTCTCGAGTTAGGCCTTATATGCATTAGCTCCGAATCATGTCTTTGGTCAAATGTTGGGTTTGCCCGGCTCCTGTGTTTTGCTGCCTTATGTTCTGCTCTATCGGCTAACGCGGCACCAGGAGAACTACTGCGATTGTGCCCCGGTTCGGCCGGGTGAGCACCTCAGTAGAGAAAGCCGAAAACTGACTGTCATGATATAGCGAGAGACTGGTCAACCACTCGATCGACTACCGGAATGTTTAGAATTCCTCCGCTTTGACAAAGGACCGTTTCCCGGTCAGGCACACACGCGCCCCGAGTTCGGAGAGCGCGGTGCCCCTAGGGGCTATATAGTAGCCCCACCATCGAACTCCTATGGCTAAGTGAAAGTGATAAAGCATTATAGTCCGGTTGCCTAGTTTGCTACGCTATCACCTCCTTTTTGTTTGACTGTGAACTGTGGGGCAAAATCCCCACAGCATTTCAAAACTTTATTAAAACCAGACAACAGTTACAACAACATGATTACAAGAGGTAACCAAAGGTAAAGAAGAAAACAAAATAAAGAGAAGGCTAAAACTTAAGGTGGCAGGAAAGAAATCCACTTGAGAAAGTCATCCTTGTAAGAAGATTTGCTTCTGTGCTGCATCAGAGTTAAGTCATGCCTGAAAGCTCCTCTCCATTTATTAAAACTTGCCCTCTCACCTCTGAAGACCTTGGCATTTCTGATGATCCAGATATTCCAGCAGGCAATAAACACTACTTCAGTGAAAAAGGGCTTATCAAAACTTCTCCTTGCCTGGATGACCAAATCAGACATTGAGTTTCCAGCCGACCAATCAATCTGCAAATAATTCCAAACTCTGACACTGAAATTGCAGTTGAAAAAGAGATGGTCTCTGGTTTCTCTTACTTGAAGGGGGCAGAGCCTACAAGTAACACCATCATCCATGTGCCAGTGCCTCCTATCAACCATATCCTTAGTGTTGAGTCTGTCCATGATGAGCATCCAAGCAAAAACCTTGATCTTAATAGTGCAAGAGGATTTCCAGATCTAGCACAGCAAGTGGTTGAAAATTTCATTCTGAAAAGCATGACCATAGAACAGCTGATGAGGACATCAATACCATTGTTACACCCACAGCCCCTGCTGCTATACATACTGGACCAATTACTAGAGCTCGCGCACGCCAACTAAATTACCAGGTACTTTCGTTTCTTGGTAATGATTCTAATGTTCATGAGAATATGATGCTGCCTAAATTGGATACATTTGTTTTGCTTACAAATGAAGGGCCTAGCTTGGAGAAGGATGAACATTGGAGCAAGAACAAGCATGGAGATGATGGCATGCACAAGGGGAACAAGAACGGAGTTACAAGTGATGATTTCAGGACTTTGAAGCCACCATAATGGGTGCATGAAGCCTTGGAAGAAATATACAAGATGCCACTTCATAAATTTCGTCCCGAGGCTATTCTAGGTGCTGCGTCACCTTATTATTGGGCCAGGCCCATGTAATTTCGAAATACATAAGTATAGGCTATTTTTAGAGTCCGTATGTGTGGGGAAACAAGAGATAGGGTTGATTTCGGACCCCTCCACCAAGGGCCACGAAATTCCCCCCTCTTCCTCCATATATACAGCCCTTAGGGCACCGTTTAGACTTTGGGTTTTGTTTAGATTAAAAGTTCGCCATAGCTGCAACTTCGCGTACTTCGTTTGTGTTAAATGACCAAACAAAGGCGTCATAGAACCCCACCTTGATCAATAAAGCTTTCATCTTATATTCACAATATCCAGATTGCAATCTCAATTTCTTGCTTGTTCTTCGTTTGCTCGCAGGAAACAGACCCTCGTGGTCAGGTTGATCGTGCTCTGGCGTGGTCAATAACCTCTCGGAGTTGGTTTACTGATTGCTAAGGCACGACGTCCTCGCACGTTCGTAGTCGGATCGTCAAAGTCGACTTCCACCAAAGCGAAATCCACCATCTCATCGAAAGACGGGACACCTTTGCCTCTATCAAGTGGTATCAGATTTCCAGGTTGCTCGGTGAGATTTTACAGTTTTTCGTAGTTTAGATCGAGTCTGTTCTTCATACCTATAGTCCACGAAAAAGCCAAAAAAAATTAGGGTTAGTTCATCCCATCCGAACCAATCTGAGCCTTTGCATAATCTTTTCTGTATTTGCTTTGTTGAATTTGCGGTTGCATCGTCGTGTCAAGTTGCTAGTCTTAGCGTCTAGTCTTTTAGAGTTTCGAGTTCTGTTCACAGGTTGTCACATCGCCGCTGCCATATACCACCACCACATATTCACCGCCAATCGGAATCCATATACGCCACGACATATCCGCCGCCATCACGCCAATTCGAGTCCACCTGCAACATATATCCGCCACCTGTCCGAGTTCCACCAGATTCATCTCCGCCACCAGTCCGAGTTCCACCAGATTCATCTCCGCCACCAGTCCGAGTTCCACCAGTTTCATCTCCGCCACCAGTCCTATTCCGAGTCCAGTATTTTGTTACTCTGTTTTGGTTTTCCAGATCACGCCATACTCCGAGTCGGGACAGAGAAGGACTCCCCAATTTCCGTGCTACCTGCAGTAGAGAAATAGTTCCAAACTCAAAAAAAACTAAGTCTGGAAAATTCTGGCTAGGCAGTTTTTAGACCATTTGTAGACTTCTTCGGAAAAAAATTCTTGCGGAGCAAAAAAAAAGAGGAAAAAATAGTGCAAAAAAAAGAGAAAAAAAATTCAGAGTGTGCTCCTCCCTTGTTTACGTGCCGCGCTGTGATTTTGTTGGTGTTCTAGGCTCGCGTCTCTAGCACAGTCTAGCCTAGGACCAGCACAGTACCGTCGTTGAGCGTTTATTCAACTTTGCATCTCTGAATTGATTATTGCTGACCCTTTTTGCTACCATATTATAAGCCTTCCCAGCTCCACATACATCTACGTCGTGCGTTTGAATCTCCCTGGTAATCGCTCTATCCAAGCTTTGAGAGTTTTGACTACAACGGTTGCCGATCACCGCCTGTTGCTGGGTAAGAACTGGTAAGAATTTGAGTTTTGCTTGACGGATTTGTGACACCCACCACCACCACTTGTTCGTAGTCTGTAGGATCATATTCTTGTGTGTTTCTATTGCTGCTAACCATGCCAGGATCACAAGCCGACGAGATTGACTGGGAGAATTTATCGAACAAGGAGCTTCATGATAAGTTTCAGCAAATGAAGATTGAACAGGTGCAAGATGTACTGAACAATTTTGAAGAGGCCATGGAGAAGATCACTGGCCTTGAGAAGACGTTCGAAACAAAGCTCGATAACAGATTTAATGAACTGCTTGCGTGTCTTCCGCCACCGGCTGCACCTGCCGCACCTCTGCAACAACAACAAAAACAATTACCTCCAAGCCGCGAAACAGCCCTCCGCCGAGCGAGCCGTGTACTTCTTCAGCCTGGCCAAACTGTTGGTGCTACTGTTGATACTTCTGTGGCTCCTGCTACTGATGCGGAGGATGATGAATATGCGGGCGATTATGAGGATGAGGTTGATCAAAATCAGAACTACGTGCAGCCACCAGCACCACCACCAGCAGGTCGACCTCAGGTATATATTCGTAATGGTAGGCCTGCACCACCACCTCAGGTACGAGATGATGTCCATATTCCTAAACTAAAATTGAATATTCCACCATTTGAGGGTAGATATGTTCCTGATATATATCTTACTTGGGAGTTAGAAACTGAACAACGTTTTACATGTTTACAATATCCCGAGGAGAGATGGGTTGCTGCTGCTGTTTGTGCTTTCACTAGTTTTGCATGTGTATGGTGGTCTGAACATTGTAGATTATATCCTATTCCCGCTACTTGGGCTGCTTTGAAAACTGCTATGCGTACTCGTTGGGTTCCACCATATTATCAACGTGAATTGCTTCAAAAATTGCAGCGTTTAAGACAAGGAAAAAATTCTGTAGAAGAATATTATCAGGAATTACAAACTGGCATGATTAGATGTGGTATTGTTGAGGAGAATGAAGCTATGCTTGCACGTTTTATAGGTGGATTAAATAGAGAGATTCAGACCATTCTAGAGTATAAGGAGTATACTAATATCACTCGTTTATTCCATCTTGCTTGTAAAGCTGAACGTGAAGTGCAGGATCGATAGGCATTGGCGCGAACTAACTTTTCTGGAGGTCGACTTTCATCATGGACACCGCGTGCATCCTCTACTTCCACTACACCAGCAACTCCAGCAGCTGCTACCTCCAGCCGTGATACAAGAAAGCAGGCACAACCTCCACTATCTGCCAAGAGCGCACCTGCCGGGCCTACGCAGAGCTCTTCTTCTTCCATGGCATCAACTGGGCACACAAGTGATATTATTTGTCGTCGTTGTAAGGGAAGAGGTCATTATGCGAGAGAATGCAAATCTCAGCGTGTGATGATTGCTACTGAGGATGGTGGGTATGAGTCCGCTAGTGACTATGATGAGGAGACGTTGGCTCTTATTACACGTGAAGAACATGGTGGAGATGATTCTGATCATGAGACGCAATACATGGCTCCTGAAGACGCTGACAGGTATGAATGTTTAGTTGCTCAACGTGTTTTAAGTGTGCAGGTCACACAAGCTGAGCAAAATCAGAGGCACAATTTATTCCATACCAAGGGAGTTGTGAAGGAACGTTCTGTGCGCGTCATCATAGACGGAGGGAGCTGCAACAACTTGGCTAGCATGGAGATGGTGGAGAAGCTTTCTCTCTCCACAAGACCACATCCACATCCTTACTACATCCAATGGTTCAACAACAGCGGCAAGGTTAAGGTAACACGTACTGTTCGTGTGCATTTTAGTATCTCTACATATGCTGATTATGTTGATTGTGATGTGGTACCTATGCAAGCATGTTCCTTATTACTTGGTAGACCATGGCAATTTGATAAAAATTCTGTACACCATGGTAGAAACAATCACTATACTCTTGTTCATAAGGATAAAAATATTACTTTGCTTCCTATGACTCCTGATTCCATTTTGAAAGATGATATTAGTAGAGCTAATAAAGCAAAACAGGAGAAGAATAAGAGTGAAAATCAGATTGTGGCAAAAGAATTTGAGCAACAAATGAAGCCTAATAATAAACCATCTAGTGTTGCTTCTGAAATTAAATTGAAAAGTGCATGCTTATTTGCCACCAAATCTGATATTGATGAGCTAGATTTCAGCAAATCTGTTTGCTATGCTTTTGTGTGCAAAGAGGCATTATTTTCATTTGAGGACGTGCCTTCCTTTTTGCCTCCTGCTGTCACTAACATTTTGCAGGAGTTCGCTGACGTATTTCCACAAGACGTGCCACCGGGATTACCGCCTATTCGAGGGATTGAGCATCAGATTGACTTAATTCCCGGTGCTTCACTGCCAAACCGTGCACCATACCGTACCAATCCAGAGGAGACGAAGGAGATTATGCGTCAAGTACAAGAGCTTCTCGACAAAGGTTATACACGTGAATCCCTTAGTCCTTGTGCTGTTCCTATTATTCTAGTGCCGAAAAAGGATGGTACATCACGTATGTGTGTTGATTGTAGAGGCATTAATAATATTACTATTTGTTATCGTCATCCTATTCCTAGGCTAGATGATATGCTTGATGAATTGAGTGGCTCTACAATATTCTCCAAAGTTGATTTGCGTAGTGGATACCATCAAATTCGTATGAAATTGGGAGATGAATGGAAAACAGCATTTAAAACTAAGTTTGGATTATATGAGTGGTTAGTCATGCCTTTTGGGTTAACTAATGCACCTAGTACTTTCATGAGATTAATGAACGAAGTTTTACGTGCTTTCATTGGACGATTTGTGGTAGTTTACTTTGATGACATATTGATTTATAGCAGATCTTTGGAAGAACATTTGGAACATTTACGTGTTGTTTTAATTGCTCTATGTGATGCACGTTTGTTTGGTAACCTTGGGAAGTGCACCTTTTGCACCGACCGAGTATCTTTTCTTGGCTATGTTGTTAGTCCACAGGGAATTGAAGTTGATAAAGCCAAGATTGACGCTATAGAGAGTTGGCCGCAGCCCAAAACGGTCACACAAGTGAGGAGTTTTCTTGGCCTCGCTGGATTCTATAGGCGTTTTGTGAGAGATTTCAGCACCATTGCTGCACCTCTCAATGAGCTTACAAAGAAAGATGTGCCTTTTCTGTGGGGTACCGCATAGGAAGAAGCCTTCATGGTATTGAAAGATAAGTTGACACATGCTCCTTTACTCCAACTTCCTGATTTTAATAAGACTTTTGAGCTTGAATGTGATGCTAGTGGAATTGGATTAGGAGGTGTGTTATTACAAGATGGCAAACCTGTTGCATACTTTTCTGAAAAATTGAGTGGGCCTAGTCTGAATTATTCTACTTATGATAAAGAATTATATGCTCTTGTTCGGACTTTAGAAACATGGCAACATTATTTATGGCCCAAAGAATTTGTTATACATTCTGATCATGAATCTTTGAAACATATTAAAAGTCAAGCTAAACTGAATCGTAGACATGCTAAATGGGTTGAATTCATTGAGACTTTCCCTTATGTCATTAAACACAAGAAGGGAAAAGAAAATGTTATTGCTGATGCATTGTCTCGTCGCTATACTATGCTTTCACAACTTGACTTCAAAATATTTGGTTTGGAGACCATCAAAGATCAATATGTGCATGATGCTGATTTTAAAGATGTAATGCAGAATTGTAAAGAAGGAATAATGTGGAACAAGTTTGTCGTTAATGATGGATTTGTGTTTCGTGCTAACAAGCTATGCATTCCAGCTAGCTCCGTTCGTCTTTTGTTGTTGCAGGAGGCGCATGGAGGAGGATTAATGGGACACTTTGGCGTGAAGAAGATGCAGGACGTACTTGCTACACATTTCTTTTGGCCAAAGATGAGACGGGATGTTGAGCGCTTTGTTGCTCGCTGCACTACATGTCAAAAAGCTAAGTCACGACTCAATCCTCATGGTTTATATATGCCTTTGCCTGTACCTAGTGTTCCTTGGGAGGATATATCTACGGACTTTGTTTTAGGTTTACCTCGAACAAAGAAGGGGAGGGATAGCATATTTGTTGTCGTGGATAGATTTTCGAAAATGGCACACTTTATACCATGTCATAAAAGCGATGATGCTGTTAATGTTGCTGATTTGTTCTTTTGTGAAATTATTCGCTTGCATGGTGTGCCAAATACTATTGTTTCAGATCGTGATACTAAATTTCTTAGCCACTTTTGGAGATGTTTATGGGCTAAGTTGGGGACTAAACTGCTTTTTAGTACTACTTGTCACCCCCAAACTGATGGACAAACTGAAGTAGTCAATAGAACATTGTCTACTATGCTTAGGGCTGTTTTGAAGAGTAATAAGAAAATGTGGGAGGAATGCTTGCCTCATATTGAATTTGCTTATAATCGTTCATTGCATTCTACTACTAAGATGTGCCCTTTTGAAGTTGTGTATGGTTTCCTACCTCGTGCACCTATTGATTTGTTGCCTCTTCCATCTTCGGAGAAGGTTAATTTTGATGTTAAACAACGTGCTGAATTGATTTTAAAAATGCATGAGTTAACTAAGGAAAACATTGAGCGTATGAATGCTAAATATAAACTTGCTGGAGATAAGGGTAGAAAACATGTTGTATTTGCACCTGGAGATCTTGTTTGGTTACATTTGCGTAAAGATAGATTTCCTGATTTGCGCAAATCAAAGCTAATGCCACGTGCTGATGGTCCCTTTAAGGTGTTAGAGAAAATAAATGATAATGCATACAAACTTGAGATGCCTGCAGATTTTGGGGTTAGTCCCACTTTTAACATTGCAGATTTGAAGCCTTATTTGGGTGAGGAAGATGAACTTCCGTCCAGGACGACTTCATTTCAAGAAGGGGAGGATGATGAGGACATCAATACCATTGTTACACCCACAGCCCCTGCTGCTATACATACTGGACCAATTACTAGAGCTCGCGCACGCCAACTAAATTACCAGGTACTTTCGTTTCTTGGTAATGATTCTAATGTTCATGAGAATATGATGCTGCCTAAATTGGATACATTTGTTTTGCTTACAAATGAAGGGCCTAGCTTGGAGAAGGATGAACATTGGAGCAAGAACAAGCATGGAGATGATGGCATGCGCAAGGGGAACAAGAACGGAGTTACAAGTGATGATTTCAGGACTTTGAAGCCACCATAATGGGTGCATGAAGCCTTGGACAAAATATACAAGATGCCACTTCATAAATTTCGTCCCGAGGCTATTCTAGGTGCTGCGTCACCTTATTATTGGGCCAGGCCCATGTAATTCCGAAATACATAAGTATAGGCTATTTTTAGAGTCTGTATGTGTGGGGAAACAAGAGATAGGGTTGATTTCGGACCCCTCCACCAAGGGCCACGAAATTCCCCCCTCTTCCTCCATATATACAGCCCTTAGGGCACCGTTTAGACTTTGGGTTTTGTTTAGATTAAAAGTTCGCCATAGCTGCAACTTCGCGTACTTCGTTTGTGTTCAACGACCAGACAAAGGCATCACAGAACCCCACCTTGATCAATAAAGCTTTCATCTTATATTCACAATATCCAGATTGCAATCTCAGTTTCTTGCTTGTTCTTCATTTGCTCGCAGGAAACAGACCCTCGTGGTCAGGTTGATCGTGCTCCGGCGTGGTCAATAACCTCTCGGAGTTGGTTTAGCGATTGCTAAGGCGCGACGTCCTCGCACGTTCGTAGTCGGATTGTCAAAGTCGACTTCCACCAAAGCGAAATCCACCATCTCATCGAAAGACGGGACACCTTTGCCTCTATCAACAGCTTAGGTTTGTAAACCTTTGAAGAGCCCTGCCATAACCATAAATCCTTACAAGTATCATCTCTTCTATGGGAGACTAACATATCTCTTATTAAGTTTAACTCATCAAAAGCTTGAGCAGACAAAGGTAGGTGGAAGTGTTGGTACAAGTCCAGTGAACTGAAGATATCCTTAACAGAAATCCCTGGATCCTTGGCAAAAGAGAATAATCTAGGGAACCTAGACTGCAAGCTAGAAACTTCATTGCCAAGATTCCAATTGTCAGACCAGAAAAGAGCAGTGTCACCAACATTGACTTGCACCCAGGAGCAGTCCCTAAAATTCTGCAAGACCTTGCAAATATCCTTCCACCAAAAAGAGCCACAAGAAGTTGTTCCCTGGGGCATTCCATCATAATAATATGAATCCCAAATTAAGGACACCCAAGGAAGGTCTTTCCTGTTGAGGAAATTACTACCATGCTTGAGAAGCAAAGCCACATTTTGAACACCTAGGTTCAAAATACCAAGACCACCCTTGTTTTTTGGTCTACAAATCAGATCCCAATCAGCAAGAGATGGTGCAAGCTTCTCCCTATTTTTTCTCCACAGACATTGTCTTTGAATTCTTTCCAGCTGCTTGAGGATTCCAGCAGGAACAGCCAGGCTTCCCATAAAGAAAATTGGCATGGAAGACAAAGCAGAGTTTAAGAACTGCAGCCTCTCACCTTGATTAAGGAAGGAGGAGCTGGCAGTCATTCTCCTCTCCATACAATCCACAAGAGGCATAAAGTCCACCATCTTCGGCCTTGTAGTACCCACAGGCAAACCAAGATAAGTAAAAGGCATCTTTCCAATTTGGCATCCAAAAGCAGTAGCAAGATCTGTCATGACTGCATTTTCAACATTTATAGGAATGATAAAAGATTTATGGTAGTTGATATCAAGACCTGTGGACTGAGAGAACACCAACAGCATATCCTTCAGGGCTAGAAGTTGCTGCCTGTCAGTAGGAAGGATGATCAGAGTATCATCAGCATATTGAATGACAGGGTAGTCTTGATCATGACAGGGAATAGGTAGCTTTAGGATACCCTTGCTGAACATATCATTAATCACTGTTTGCAGAAGATCAGCAGCTATCACAAAAAGTAGAGGAGAAACAGGGTCCCCCTGCCTTACTCCTTTTTTGCAAATAAATTTCCTCCCAGGGACACCATTCAGAAGGACAGAAGAAGTACCAGTGGCAAGTAGCTGCTTCATCCATAGGATCCACTTTTCATTAAAACCTTTGTGCCTGAGAATTTGGAAGATAGCTTCATGCTCAATAGAGTCAAAGGCCTTCTCAAAGTCCAATTTGAGAATCACAATTGGCCTCTTTGACAGATGGCACTGATGCAGATACTCAAAGGTCCAACCAATGCAGTCCTGGATTGTTCTGCTCTTAATGAAACCATATTGATTCTTATGGATGCATTTCATGATTATCTTCTGAAACCTATTGGCAGCCATCTTAGAAAGGAATTTCAGACCCATGCTTGTGAGTGAAATAGGCCTATATTCTCCCACTTCCTCAGGTGAAAGTTTCTTGGGTATCAGAGTAATGAAAGAACTATTAATGTTCTCCAGTACTGCAGTCCCCTAATGAAAAGCATGAGCCAGATCATAGAAGTCATTTGAAATTATGTGCCAGCACCTCTTGAAAAATAGACCATTAAAGCCATCAGGTCCAGGTGCTTTATCCACAGGCATATGCTTGACCACATCATCCATTTCCTCCTTTTCAAAAGGTTTAGTAAGCACATCCAGGCCATCCACTGGAGTTATTAGAGATGATAAATCAAAACCCATTACAATCCCTCTAGAAGTGCCCATTCTGTTCTTGAAGCGGCTCCAAATAATTCCAGCCATTTGATCATGATCAGAGACACTATCACCTCCTTCAAAGGACCAAGACGTTGGATTAAGTGTGAAAATGCGCCCTTTTTGCAAACACCCCCGCACTCCGTGCGTGGGGGCTGAAGCCGAAGACTGCCATCTTTCAGGTTATATATACATATACAATAACGGCCGCACGGGAGATATTTCAATACTTGAACGCACAAGTGTAAAAAGCCCTTATATTATAAATATGGTTTTACAAATCATACATATCATTTGAACATAACGTTTTTCGAGCACTCCGACTCTATTAAACGAGCGCCCTGCAGGACTTCCTCAAAATAGTGCTCGGCGGGTAATCGGCTTTTGTCCGCATCCCGAGATGCAACGTCGGTGGCATCCATCTCTGCATAGTATGTTTTGACACAGGCGAGAGCCATCCGTGCACCCTCTATGCATGTCGACCGCTTCATCGCCTTGATATGCAGCACCGCATCAAGGAACTATTGCACTAAGCCAAAATAACTCTTCGTCTCGGGCCTTTTCGGCCACAGATGAGCCACGACATCCTTCATGGCAAGTCCGGACAACCTGTTCAGCTCAGCCCACTCAGCCAACCGATCGGTTCACGGAAGTGGACGCTCTGGATTATGGAATTGAGACCAAAAAAGCTCTTCCATCCCGTGATCCTTTTGGCTTTGGAAATGCACGACTGCGTCTACCGCACTCGCCGCCAAATCCAGATAAGCATCCTCCGCACCCCACAACTGGCCCAACTGAGCATACTTCGGGTCCGTGAACTTCCTACGCAGCAGAAAGGGCTTTCCGGCCGCAATATCCCCGGCCTGACGCAGCTCCTCCTTTATAGCCCTCATCGCGGAGCGGGCATCCTTGGCTTCGGCAGTGGCCTTTTTCAGGTCCTCTCGCTCTGCTCGGTGTTCTCTTTCAAGAAACTCATAGCCATCGGCAGCATCCTTCAGCTTCATGGCCATTTCGGCCATTTCCTCCCTGCTTCGGCAGTGAGCAGCCTGTTCGGCTTTTAGCTCTTCGGCCGCCTTCAAGGCGGACGCATTACTTTTTCTGGCTTGCTCCTTGGCTCGGGCAAGCTCTGCCCGAAGGTCCTCCATAGCAGCAGCACCATCTGCATTAAGCATACATGTAGTAAGGCATGGGCGTCAAGCTCCCTTACCAGGTGTTTGCAGAAAAGCCACATACCTTGTGACTCGTCAAGTCGCTTATTGACCAGCGCGATGTCCGCATCCGCAACGTCCAGTTGCCGCTTCAGTTTGACAACTCTATCAGTCCGGCTGGCCACCGAACGCTCCGCCTCCTGAATAGGAACGGCGACATCTTAACACTGAGATTATGATCCTCGGCACGCCGTCACTTCTGACAACGTACCGAGTCTCAGGGGCTACTATCTATACAGGGCGCACTCTATGTGCAAAACTGTCAAAAGGTATATCATTTTTACGTACCTCAAACCCCGTCAGTAAACTTCTGACGGCCTCATGCAACCCGCTCTCAGCGGATGAAATCCTTTCAATCACCGTACTCATTAATGTACGGTGATCTTCTGAGATAGACGCCCTCTCGAGCAGATCCTTCAGCTCCTCCGGCCGTACACCAGTTGGTGCCGAACTCTCCGGCCCCGCCGGACTCGGGAAGACCCTCCGCGACGACACCTCAGGGTCGTCCACCCTGCCTGACGGTGTGGCAGATGGAGGCGTCTGCTCTCCATCATCTCCGGACGAAGATCCCCCGAAGATGAGCTCTGCTGAGAAGGGCCGAGATCCGAACTACAAGGTAAGAACTTCGGTTATTCTCAAAAATAAAAACAGGGATGTCCCTTATTACGAAACTACCTTTTTTCTACTTACGGCTCGCTGGAGGGCTGATTCCCTTGGGGAAATAGTGCGGCCGGGGCTTCTCCTGGCGCAGGACCCTCCGGTGAAGATTTCTTCCCCCGCTTTGAGGCCTTGGCCTCCGGCTCTTCGGAAGCGGTCCTCTTCTCCCCCTGGAGGGAGGGATTCTCGATTCCCCCTTTCTTGAGAGCCTCTCTAGCAGAGGCGGTAGTTTTCCTGTTTTCCCCTTCGCCCTCTTCTGAAGGCGCAACCTCCAGCATCTTGACTAACACGGGATCCGACGTGGTCTCAGGGAGGGGGGCCGGACACCGTATCAGTTTTGCTTTCGCTATCCACTCCTGTTCAAGGGATAGCTGGTTAAAAGGCAAATCTATGATAAATAAACGGACGGTATGTCCGGACACATGACTACTTACTTGAGTATCCGGGCGATTGCAGCTTAGGCCGGCGTCCTCGGTCAAGTCCGGACACATCTCTTGTGATCGGAAGAATAGTTTATACATCTCCACGGGTGTCGTACCCATGAAGTGTTGAAGAGCTCGCGGTCCCTCCGGATTGAATTCCCACAGGCGGAGGGGGCGACGTTTGCAGGGCAGAAGGCGCCGAATCAGCATAACCTGCGCCACTACGATCAGATTGATCTCCCTTTCTTGGAGGTCTCGAATGCGGCCCTGCAAAAGTGGCACGTCCTTGGACGGCCCCCAGTCAAGCCCTTTGTTGACCCATGACGCCAACCGTTGTGGAGGGCCCGAGCGAAAGGCAGGCGGCGCCACCTTCCTAGTGCCCCTGGGAGCGGTGATGTAGAACCACTCCTGCTGCCACAAACCAAGCTCCTCTTGAAAAGAGCCCTCGCGCCATGGAGCATCGGCCCTCTTGCTTATAACTGCCCCTCCGCACTCTGCCTGTCGCCCCTCGATCATCTTCGGCTCCACATCGAAGGTCTTGAGCCACAATCCGAAGTGAGGGGTAGTGTGGAGGAAGGCTTCGTAGACAACAATGAACAATGAGATGTGGAGGATGGACTCCGGAGCCAAGTCATGGAATTCCATCCCATAGTAAAACATGAGCCCTCTCACGAAGGGATCCATCGGGAAGCCTAAACCCCGACGGAAGTGAGACATGAACACCACGCTCTCGCCAGGCTCGGGGGTGGGAATGACTTGCTCTTGGGCGGGCAGCCTATGCGAAATCTCGCAGGTTAGATATCTGGCGTCTCTCAGCTTCAGCATGTCCTCTTCCGTGATGAAGGAGGGCATCCACCGGCCCTGTAGGTTGGAGCCGGACATTGTCGAAGGTCCTAAGCGCCCGAATCTGGAGCCTTGGGTGTTGGAACTCGGGGCGAGGGGCGGATTCGATTAAGGATCGAAGGAATGGGACAGGCCTTGGTCTCATTATAAAGGGGTAGAATACCAAGAGTCGTCCTCGTGACCGTTTGGAACTCGCCTGGCGCAGTTGGGTTACCCACGTCCGAATTGATGAGAATCCCGGAATAAGGGGACACGATCTCTGCTTCGACAAGATGTGCTAAGGAAACCGCTTCGCTAAACGCGCTGAGGTGGAATAATAAAAACGATTCGAGTAAAGGCTTGGCCGTGGTGTGACGTCATGCCACGAAATACGTCAGCAGATTGAACTTGTGTAAATATCATTCTCTCTACGGAGGTATGTGGAATTTATTTTGCAGAGCCGGACACTATCCTGGTATTCACAATCTTCTACGAATTATTCGGAGGAGGAACCCGCCTTGCAATGCCGAAGACAATATGCGCGCCGGACTGGTCGTCATTGAAGCCTGGTTCAGGGGCTACTGAGGGAGTCCTGGACTAGGGGGTGTCCGGATAGCCGAACTATCATCATTGGCCGGACTCCAAGACTATGAAGATACAAGATTGAAGACTTCATCCCGTGTCCGGATGGGACTTTCCTTGGCGTGGAAGGCAAGCTTGGCAATACGGATATGTAGATCTCCTACCATTGTAACTGACTCTGTGTAACCCTAGCCCTCTCCGGTGTCTATATAAACCGGAGGGTTTTAGTCCGTAGGACGAACAACAATCATACCATAGGCTAGCTTCTAGGGTTTAGCCTCCTTGATCTCGTGGTAGATCTACTCTTGTACTACCCATATCATCAATATCAATCAAGCAGGAGTAGGGTTTTACCTCCATCGAGAGGGCCCGAACCTGGGTAAAAACATCGTGTCCCTTGTCTCCTATTACCATCCGCCTAGACGCACAGTTCGGGACCCCCTACCCGAGATCCGCCGGTTTTGACACCGACAATATGTTTCTCGTTTATGGAGGTGAAAAAGAGCTCGTCGTAAATGGTTACGTCGATGCAAGCTTTGACACTGATCCGTATGACTCTAAGTCACAAACCGGAGACGTATTTTTGTTGAATGGAGGAGTTGTCAGTTGGTGCAGTTCCAAGAAGAGCGTCGTGGCGGGATCTACGTGTGAAGCGGAGAACATTGCTGCTTCGGAAGCAGCAAATGAAGTAGTTTGGATGAAGGAGTTCATATCCGATCTAGGTGTCATACCTAGTGCATCGGGTCCAATGAAAATCTTTTGTGACAATACTGGTGCAATTGCCTTGGCAAAAGAATCCATATTTCACAAGAGAACCAAGCACATCAAAAGACGCTTCAATTCCATCCGTCATCAAGTGTCGATAGGGGACATAGAGATTTGCAAGATACACACAGATCTGAATGTTGTTGACCCGTTGACTAAGCCTCTCTCACGAGCAAAACATGATCAGCACCAAAGCTCCATGGGTGTTAGAATCATTACTATGTAATCTAGATTATTGACTCTAGTGCAAGTGGGAGACTGAAGGAAATATGCTCTAGAGGCAATAATAAAGTTATTATTTATTTCCTTAATTCATGATAAATGTTTATTATTCATGCTAGAATTGTATTAACCGGAAACTTAGTACATGTGTGAATACATAGACAAAAACTATAGTCCCTAGTATGCCTCTACTTGACTAGCTCGTTAATCTAAGATGGTTATGTTTCCTAACCATAGATATGTGTTGTCATTTGATGAACGGGATCACATCATTAGGAGAATGATGTGATGGACATGACCCATCTGTTAGCTTAGCATTATGATCGTGTTAGTTTCATTGCTACTTCTTTCTTCATGACTTATACAAGTTCCTTGGACTATGAGATTATGTAACTCCCGAATACCGGAGGAACACTTTGTGTGCTACCAAACGTCACAACGTAAAAGGGTGATTATAAAGGTGCTCTACAGGTGTCTTTGAAAGTGTTTGTTGGGTTGGCATAGATCGAGATTAGGATTTGTCACTCCGTGTTTCGGAGAGGTATCTTTGGTCCCTCTCGGTAATACTCATCACTATAAGCCTTGCAAGCATTGCGACTAATGAGTTAGTTGCGGGATGAAGTATTACGGAACGAGTAAAGAGACTTGCCGGTAACGAGATTGAACTAGGTATTGAGATACCAACGATCGAATCTCGGGCAAGTAACATACCGATGACAAAGGGAACAACGTATGTTGTTATGCGGTTTTGAAAGTGCAACTATCCCTAGGTGGTTTTGGTAATTCATAACAACATATAGCTCATTGAGCTAATGCTATTCCAAGACTATTATTTCAGGAAAGCTCAATGAATGGCATGGCATGGATGATGAAAGTGGATCCCTCAAAATACTAAGGACAAAGGATTGGCTCAAGCTCAAAAGCTCAAGACTCTTCATTTTATATTTTAGTGATCCAAGATCACATTGAGTCTATAGGAAAAGCCAATACTATCAAGGAGGGATGAGGTGTTGTTAATGAGCCTCTTGCTTCATGTGCTTAGTGATATGCTCCAAAACCCTCAACTACTTTCCCACATCCACAAATGACCTAAACCCAAAGCCAAAATCGGTCACACCGATTCGTCCTATCCGGTGCCACCAATTCCAAATGTCATAGCCACTGCCACAAACCCTAAGCAAATCGGTCTTACCGATAGAGATCTCGGTCTCACCGAGATGGGATTGTAATCTCTCTGTTTCCCTTCGTAACATTTCGGTCTAACCGAAGTGAGCGATCGGTCCCACCGAGATTGCAATGTAAACTCTCTGTTTCCTTTTTGTAACATTTCGGTCTCACCGAAAAGAGCAAATCGGTCCCGCCGAGTTTACCTGACCAACTCTCTGGAAAGCTTATTACCAAATCGGTCTCACCGAGTTTGTTTAATCGGTCTTACCGAGATTACATTATGCCCTAACCCTAACCGAATCGGTCTCACCGAGATGCATGTGAGTCCCACCGAAAATCACTAACGGTCACTAGGTTTACCAAATCGGTCCGACCGAGTTTAACGATTCGGTCCCACCGAGTTTGGTGAATTGTGTGTAATGGTTAGATTTTTTGTGGAGGCTATATATACCCCTCCACCTCCTCTTCATTCGTGGAGAGAGCCATCAGAATGAACCTACACTTCCAACTTACCATTTCTGAGAGAGAACCACCTACTCATGTGTTGAGGCCAAGATATTCCATTCCTACCATATGAATCTTGATCTCTAGCCTTCCCCAAGTTGCTTTCCACTCAAATCTTCTTTCCACCAGATCCAAAACCTATGAGAGAGAGTTGAGTGTTGGGGAGACTATCATTTGAAGCACAAGAGCAAGGAGTTCATCATCAACGCACCATTTGTTACTTCTTGGAGAGTGGTGTCTCCTAGATTGGCTAGGTGTCACTTGGGAGCCTCCGACAAGATTGTGGAGTTGAACCAAGGAGTTTGTAAGGGCAAGGAGATCGCCTACTTCATGAAGATCTACCGCTAGTGAGGCAAGTCCTTCGTGGGCGACGGCCATGGTGGGATAGACAAGGTTGCTTCTTCGTGGACCCTTCATGGGTGGAGCCCTCTGTGGACTCGCGCAACCGTTACCCTTCGTGGGTTGAAGTCTCCATCAACGTGGATGTACGATAGCACCACCTATCGGAACCACGCCAAAAACATCTGTGTCTCCAATTGCGTTTGAATCCTCCAAACCCTTCCCTTTACTTTCTTGCAAGTTGCATGCTTTAATTTCCGCTGCCTATATACTCTTTGCATGCTTGCTTGAATAGTGTGATGATTGCTTGACTTGTCCTAAAGTAGCTAAAATCTGCCAAACTCTAAAATTGGGAAAAGGTTAAGTTTGTATTGGTCAAGTAGTCTAATCACCCCCCCCTCTAGACATACTTCAAGGTCCTACAAGTGGTATCAGAGCTTTGGTCTCCATTTGCTTTGATTTCCATAGCTTTTGGTGGTCATAGCCTTGGTTTCACAACCTAGGGGAGTATGGCGTCTAGCAAGGGAAATTATCACCGTAGAGGTCCTTACTTTGATGGTACTAATTTTGCTAGTTGGAAGCATAAGATGAAAATGCATATTCTTGGACATAACCCCGCCGTTTGGGCAATTATTTGTATTGGCTTGCAAGGTGAATTCTTTGATGGGAGAGAACCGAACCGTGAAGCTAATGCGGAAGAATTGAAGATGCTGCAATACAACGCTCAAGCTTGTGATATCATCTTCAACGGATTGTGCCCCGAAGAATTCAACAAAATCAGCCGTCTTGAGAATGCAAAGGAAATTTGGGATACTTTGATTGATATGCATGAAGGTACCGAGTCCGTCAAGGAATCCAAGTTGGATGTGCTCCAAAGTCAGCTTGACAAGTTCAAAATGAAGGATGGTGAAGGTGTCGCTGAAATGTACTCTAGGCTTGCTCTTTATCACAAATGAGATTGTCGCTTAGGGAGTGAAGAGATGACCGACAAGTTCATCATCAAGAAGATCCTAAGAGCATTGGATGGAAAGTATGATACTGTGTGCACGTTGATCCAAATGATGCCAAACTACAAAGATCTCAAGCCAACGGAAGTCATTGGAAGAATTGTTGCTCATGAGATGTCGCTCAAGGATAAGGAGGAACTTCACAACAAGTCAAGTGGTGCTTACAAAGCCTCAAGTGAAGCCCCCACATCATCAAGTGAGAAACAAACCTTCAATGAAGAATTGAGCTTAACGGTGAAAAACTTCAACAAATTCTACAAGAGTAGAAGCAAAGAAAGAAGCTCCAAGTCAAGGTCTTACAATGACAAAAGATCTTCTAGTCGAGAGTGCAATTGCTACAATTGTGGGAGACCCGGACACTATTCCAATGAGTGTACGGCACCCTACAAAAGGAGAGAAGATTCTCCAAGAAGAAGAAGCAAAAGAGAAGAATCACCACCAAGAGAGAGGAGGAGTAGAGATGATCGTTATGAACGAAGACCCTCATGAAGAAGCAAGGATTCGGAAAGGAAGGACAAGTCATCAATGAGCTACACAAAATGAAGACATCAAGCTCATGTTGGTGAATGGGTATCCGGCTCCGACTCCGACAATCACTCCGAGAGAAGCTATCACTCCGACTCCGAATATACTCAAGATGAAGGTGTTGCCGGTCTAGCACTTGTGTCAACCAACTCCTACGACATATTTGATTCACCAAATGAAGGTGTTGGAAGATGCTTCATGGCCAAAGGTCCAAAGGTAACACATCCTGAGTATGTTGATTTCAATAGTGATGAAGATGACTTGCTTGTGGATGATGATTTACTTGTTGACAACTCTAGTGATGAATACTATGATGAAACGTCAATTAATCATGCTAATCAAGATAAAACGAATGACAATGATAAGGAGAAGATTGAGCTTCTAACTAAAGAACTAAACACTCTTAAGTTGGCTCATGAAACTATCTTCGAAGATCATCGAGAACTTTTAAGGGCTCATGAGAAGTTACGCTTTGAAAAGCTCAATCTTGAGCAAGAGCATGAGTTCTTAAAGGCAATCAATGATGATCTCCGCAAGAAAAGTTCTTCTTACATTGCCAAGCGTTTACTCTTATCTACTTACATGCCTCAAGTCAAGTCCAGTAACAAGTACAGGAAAGATACTTCCTCTAGTAGTAACAATAACTATGTCAAATCCAATATTGTTGCTTCTAGTAGTTCTCTTGATTCCACTAATGATTCTCTTAGCCAAGTTACACTTGAGCAAGAAAATAGCTTATTGAAGGGAATTATAGAGAAAGGTGTTTACAAGAGCCTTGCCGGGAGTAAGCAATTCGAGGAAATTGTACGCAAGCAAGGAAGGCACCAGAAGAATCAAGGTGTTGGTTTTGAACGAAAGTTCAATGCCAATGGAGTTGAGTGGGAAGAAGATCAATACCCCAAGACGAAGTTTGTTCCTCAACAAGAGGAATATGATCCTACTTCCTTCAAGGGAACACAAGCTCAAGATGATCTTCCACCACAAGACCACAAGAACAAAGGCAAGGACAAGCTTCAAGAAGAGATTGATGCATTTGAAGAAGCACCTAAAGCCTCGTTCAAGTGGGTTCCCAAGACTACGTCAAGTTCTACTTCATCAAGTACAACTACAACTCCAAGGATTCCCATCAAGATGATGTGGATCCCGAAGAAGAAGAACTAGAGAGTTCTTGAGGGTGACTCCGCCAACATTCTTCACTCATATCATTATGGCAAGAACAAGTGCAATCAACTTCCACATCTTGCACTAGTTCAAGGAGTCACAAACCCTCATGTTGGTAAGGCAAGGGACAAGGTAACCTAATGATTTCATGGACAACATCTTGTGTGTGCATCACTCTATGTCTATGGATATTCTTGTTTGTTCCTTGTGGGACTAACCCATGTAGGTAAGTTGAAAGTGCAACTCACTCCAAAGGATTGCTCCAAATGATCTACATCAACATTGAGCATCCACATCTTCAACACCTACATGAAGTCATCATCGACAAAACCCAAGGTTAGTTCATCCCTCTAAGGGGGGATCTCACATCTAGGGGGAGCTTAACTCTAAGAATTGAGTCAAAGCAACTCTAATGGTGTGAACACATCAATGCATTATGTAAAAGTGGGAACCCCACTTGAGCTTAAACGATAAGTATGACCTATGATCAAATGTTCTCATTTGACTCCTAAGTCAATATACTCATATATAGATGACCTAGTCATCGCCAATTGTTTGATAGATGCTAGAATTGGTTGTGCATGCTTTGCCACATATTTCATTTGCCATCTTATTGTGTGAGCATGTTGGTGCATATTTTACTCATTCAAGGACATCCACTTGTTGCTTTGATTGTTTGGTTTCTTTTCTTTTTGCCAAGTGGATGCACAAGAATGCCTAAGAACCTTCTTTAGTTATCTATGCTTTTCTCGTCTCAAACTCTATTCATGCTACATCACAAAATTTGATCAAGTCAGATTCGAACCACTTTGTGTGAGGAGCACTCGGAGTCCCCGATTCATCATAGACTTAAACTTCCAAAACCTCTTTGTGACTCTCGGTCTGACCGATTCCTCCATTTCGGTCCTACCGAGATCATTAAGTTGATATTAGTGTTCAATCTCGGTGCAACCGATTTGAACTTTTCGGTCACACCGATTTGCTGTAACTGTACACAGTTATGCATCTCGGTGCCACCGAGTTGTTCCACTCGGTCACACTGACAGGGTCGGGCTATATATAGTCACGGGCAAAATTTTGGAAATTTCTCCGAAAGCCCTTCGCCCGCGCAATAGCTCGCTCTGCCATTGGAGGTCTCCGGATCGTCTCCTCATCGCTAGCAGCCTCCTGTCGCTGGTCTCCGCCGCCGTCAACGGATTTTGCCCCCACCGTTGTCTCCATAGCGAGTCCACCGCCAAGTTAGGGTATGGACTCGATCCTTGTGCTATCCACATCTGATTCCTAGCACATTGTATTCTTATTGAATCTTGCCACGATTGAAACACTCTTATCCAGCCAAAGTAGTCCATAGATTAGATGAGATTCAAATTTTTAGGGTTAGGTTTCCGCCGAAACCATCTCGGACCCACCGAGTTGAAAAACTCGGTCTCACCGATTTGGCATATGCCATTGCACTAGTGACTCTCGGTCTGACCGAGAATTACTAATAGGTGCGACCGATTTGAGGATTTTGTGAAACTCTAGCAGTCTCGGTGCCACCGAACTATGACTCGGTCCAACCGGGTTCATCAGTTTAGGTTCCAAAACTGCTTCGGTATCACCGAGTTTGAAAATCGGTTGATCCGAAATGCTTTCTGTGGAAAACTAAAACTGAACTTTTGAATCATTCTTTTGCAAAAATCTCTGCATTTTGTGATGCTCATCCATTCTATCTCATTTATAACTCTTCACAGGGTCAGCAGTCAGCTTTTTGCAGCATGTCAGACCAGAGTGACAGCCAGAACAGGGTCAGAAGAGCAGATGGACATGAGCGAGGGCACTAGTCCCTCAACTACAGATGAAGGGAGCAGAAGTACTCCAAGCAATTTGCCTAAGGCTGCTACTAGGCAAAGGAGGAAGAGAACTTCAGACTCAGAGGATGAAGACTATAAAGCAGAAGAAGATGAGGCTACTTCCAAGAAAGTAGTGCTCAAGAAGGAATATGGCTCTGCACATAGCACTAAGCCAGGTCTGAAGAAGAAAGTTCCTGCCAAGAGGACACCAATGCCCAAGGCCAGAAAGTCCACTCAAGTGCCAGCTCAGACTGAACCCAAAGAGGCACCTGAGAAGAAAGTCACTTCTTCCAAATCTTAGAAAGTTCCCATTGGAGAAACTATGAAGTTCACCATAGAATCAGAGGATGAAGGTGCTCAGGACAAGAAAAAGAAGAGAGCAAGAACCACAACTGCCCAGGTTCTTGGAAAGCCCTCCATGAGGAGAGATGCTGAAGAGGAAGAGGTTGCTGCACCAGCACCTAAGGCACCCAAGCTTATGGGTGATGCTATAAGGTCAGGGGCTGCAACATCTAAGCCCAAGGAAGCACCCAAAGCTGCCTCCAAGGCCAAGCAAGTACCAAAGAGGAATACTAGGAGTATTCCAGCTGCTGAGAAGAACAAGGCCCCAGTGCCAACTGCTGCTGAAGAAGAAGATGAAGAAGGTCAGGTCCTAAGAAAGCTCAAGCCCAAGATACCAGACCACAATGATGCCCATCCTGTGGCTGAGGACATGAGGATCAGGAAGGATTCAGGGCTGAGGCTGTGGAGGATGGAAGATCCATATGCTTCAAGGAGAAGAACTGTTGTTGACTATAGGTTCCATACAAAGGAACAACAGCACTTCTATGAGACAATTCTATTGCATAAGAAGCTCATAGTTTGTGACATGAGGTGGGTCGACTGGACCTACATCAAGGACAATGAAGAGCACTATCCTGGAGTGCAAGAAAGCTTTGTTGCTTGTGGAGTTGCTAATTTTGTTGGACAAAAGTTCACCCACTGGAATGATGAACTTATCATGCAATTCTACCCCACAGCACATTTTTACCCAGATGGAAGAATTGTTTGGATGTCTGAAGGTACAAGGTACCAATCCACTGTTGAAGAATGGGCAAGTCTGATAAATGCTCATAAGGAAAATGAGGATGACCTGGACATTTATGCAAAGAAGAAGATGGATCACAATTCCATGGCTCACATGTACAAGGAAATCCCAGACAAGGCAGTAGAGACTCACAAGTTTGGATCAGTTCACTTTCTGCTGTCAGGGCTGCCCACTATAAATTGGATTCTGAGGCACACTTTGTTGCCCAAGTCTGGTGACCATAATATGATCAGAGGGCATGCCATCAACATGTTGCATGTGTTTGATGTGCCACAGAAGTTCAAAGTCATGAGCCTGATGATTGACACAATTAAGAGGACTACAACAGATCAGAAGAGGAGCTGTGGATATGCCCCTCAGATTCAGGAATTGATCAACTCAAAGATGGGCACAGGGAAATATCAATTGGATAAGGAACATTTTCCACTTTATCCAGACTTTGAGACAATGAGGTTGTCATGAATGAGAATGATCCAACATCAGTTCAAGCTCGAGAGAAGAAGGAGAAGGCAAAGAAGGAGAAGGCTGCCAAGATGCCAACTCAAGAGGAGGCATCTGAATATTTCTTGAAGACCAAACAGGAGCATCTTGGTTACTTAATAGCATCAACGCTGAGGATTGAGAAGGGACTGGCCACCCTCACTCAGAATTAGGAGAGTCTTGAGTGAATCATGGAACTCAAATTCCATGGCCTTGATGTCAAAGTAACTGAGATTCAGTCAGTTGTGGAGCAGCTTCAGGAGGACATGCAGGAGAAGCAGGGCAAGACTACAACTAATGTGTTTGCCAAAGTGCCCAGAGCCCAGAGATCAGTTGCAGTGCCAGTGACAGACACTAGAGCAACAACTTTAGCACCAGCTACAGCCCCTTCAGCTCCAGTGCAACCAGCTCCAGCATCCACTCCAACACCCTCTACTTCAATTGAAGCCTTCGTCCTTCAAGTTATCAGAACACCACCACCAGAAGAACAAGCCTGAGAGTCGATCTAGCACTACGCATTTTCTATGAACTTTTTGGTAACTTGTTGCCAAAGGGGGGGGGAATGTATAGATCATAGGCTTCGAGAGAGAGAGAGAAAGAGAGTTGCTTTTGTTCTCTCTTGCTTTATTTGATGGTTTAAACTTTGTTTGCTTTGATTGGTTGAGATACTATGCTTGTGAGACATTGATGATCATGTGTTTGATCATAAGCTACACTTATGCATGTTTGATGATATTATCCTATCTATCTTATGTGATCATTCACTATGCTTGATGATGAGTGCATGTATTCAATGTTTATTATTTTGAGCCCTCCACCAAGATGTATGTGACATGGAAGAGTAACCCATGAGCCTAATTCATTGTGCACTTGCAGTCCAAAGCAAATCTTAACCCATGCACAAATTTAGGGGGAGCTCTTGCTTATCACATACTTCTCAAAGCGACGATGTTATTCAATCTTATTATCATTTGTCGAAGCTTTGATCTATATGTTGTCATCAATTACCAAAAAGGGGGAGATTGAAAGTGCAACTATCCCTAGGTGGTTTTGGTAATTCATAACAACATATAGCTCATTGAGCTAATGCTATTCCAAGACTATTATTTCAGGAAAGCTCAATGAATGGCATGGCATGGATGATGAAAGTGGATCCCTCAAAATACTAAGGACAAAGGATTGGCTCAAGCTCAAAAGCTCAAGACTCTTCATTTTATATTTTAGTGATACAAGATCACATTGAGTCTATAGGAAAAGCCAATACTATCAAGGAGGGATGAGGTGTTGTTAATGAGCCTCTTGCTTCATGTGCTTAGTGATATGCTCCAAAACCCTCAACTACTTTCCCACATCCACAAATGACCTAAACCCAAAGCCAAAATCGGTCACACCGATTCGTCCTATCCGGTGCCACCAATTCCAAATGTCATAGCCACTGCCACAAACCCTAAGCAAATCGGTCTTACCGATAGAGATCTCGGTCTCACCGAGATGGGATTGTAATCTCTCTGTTTCCCTTCGTAACATTTCGGTCTAACCGAAGTGAGCGATCGGTCCCACCGAGATTGCAATGTAAACTCTCTGTTTCCTTTTTGTAACATTTCGGTCTCACCGAAAAGAGCAAATCGGTCCCGCCGAGTTTACCTGACCAACTCTCTGGAAAGCTTATTACCAAATCGGTCTCACCGAGTTTGTTTAATCGGTCTTACCGAGATTACGTTATGCCCTAACCCTAACCGAATCGGTCTCACCGAGATGCATGTCAGTCCCACCGAAAATCACTAACGGTCACTAGGTTTACCAAATCGGTTCGACCGAGTTTAACGATTCGGTCCCACCGAGTTTGGTGAATTGTGTGTAATGGTTAGATTTTTTGTGGAGGCTATATATAGCCCTCCACCTCCTCTTCATTCGTGGAGAGAGCCATCAGAACGAACCTACACTTCCAACTTACCATTTCTGAGAGAGAACCACCTACTCATGTGTTGAGGCCAAGATATTCCATTCCTACCATATGAATCTTGATCTCTAGCCTTCCCCAAGTTGCTTTCCACTCAAATCTTCTTTCCACCAGATCCAAAACCTATGAGAGAGAGTTGAGTGTTGGGGAGACTATCATTTGAAGCACAAGAGCAAGGAGTTCATCATCAACGCACCATTTGTTACTTCTTGGAGAGTGGTGTCTCCTAGATTGGCTAGGTGTCACTTGGGAGCCTCCGACAAGATTGTGGAGTTGAACCAAGGAGTTTGTAAGGGCAAGGAGATCGCCTACTTCGTGAAGATCTACCGCTAGTGAGGCAAGTCCTTCGTGGGCGACGGCCATGATGGGATAGACAAGGTTGCTTCTTCGTGGACCCTTCGTGGGTGGAGCCCTCCGTGGACTCGCGCAACCGTTACCCTTCGTGGGTTGAAGTCTCCATCAACGTGGATGTACGATAGCACCACCTACCGGAACCACGCCAAAAACATCAGTGTCTCCAATTGCGTTTGAATCCTCCAAACCCTTCCCTTTACTTTCTTGCAAGTTGCATGCTTTAATTTCCGCTGCCTATATACTCTTTGCATGCTTGGTTGAATAGTGTGATGATTGCTTGACTTGTCCTAAAGTAGCTAAAATCTGCCAAACTCTAAAATTGGGAAAAGGTTAAGTTTTTATTGGTCAAGTAGTCTAATCACCCCCCCTCTAGACATACTTCAAGGTCCTACAGGTTTGACCGATAAAGATCTTCGTAGAATATGTAGGAACCAATATGAGCATCCAGGTTCCGCTATTGGTTATTGACAGGAGACGTGTCTCGGTCATGTCTACATAGTTCTCGAACCCGTAGGGTCCGCACGCTTAACGTTCGATGACGATTGGCATTATGAGTTTATGTGCTTTGATGTACCGAAGGTAGTTCGGAGTCCTGGATGTGATCACGGACATTACGAGGAGTCTCGAAATGGTCGAGACATAAAGGTTGGTAGATTGGACGGCTATATTCGGACACCGGAAGTGTTCTGGGTGATTTCGGAGAAAACCGGAGTGCCGGAGGGGTTACCAGACCCCCCGGGAAGTATTGGGCCTTAGTGGGCCTTAGGGGAGAGAGAGGGCAGCAGCCCAGGAGGTGGCGTCCCCCAAGGGGAGTCTGAATTGGACTAGGGGAAGGGGCACGGCCCCTCTTTCCCTATCCCTCTCCCTCTCCTTCCTTCCCCCTTCCCCCTCCTAGTTGGACTAGGAAAGGAGGAGTCCTACTCCTACTAGGAGGAGGACTCCTCCCCTCCTTGACGCACCCCAAGGGCCGGCCGGCCTCCCCCTTGCTCTTTTATATACGGGGGCAGGGGGCACCCTATAACACACACTTGACATTATTTAGCCATGTGCGGTGCCCCTCTCCACAGTTACACACCTCGGTTATATCGTCATAGTGCTTAGGCGAAGCCCTGCGCCGGTAACTTCATCATCACCGTCACCACGCCGTCGTGCCGAGGAAACTCTCCCTTGGCCTCAACTGGATCAAGAGTACGAGGGACGTCCCCGAGCTGAACATGTGCTAATCGCGGAGGTGTCGTACGTTCGGTGCTAAGATCGGTCGGATCGTGAAGACGCACGACTACATCAACCACGTTGTCATAAAGCTTCCGCTTTCGATGTATGAGGGTACATGGACACACTCTCCCCTCTCGTTGCTATGCATCACCATAATCTTGCGTGTGCGTAGGATTTTTTTTGAAATTACTGCGTTCCGAACACTAGCAATGACGACACCACAAGTAAGCAAGATAAGCAACGCAAGTAAAGCAAACACAAAGTAAAGGTAAGAGATAACCACAAGTGGAGTCGAGGGAGACGAGGATGTGTTAGCAAAGTTCCTTCCCTTTGAGAGGAAGTACGTCTCCGTTGGAGCGATGTGGAGGCACAATGCTCTCCAAGAAGCCACTAGGGCCATCGTATTCTGCTCACGCCCTCATACAATGGAGATGCCGTGATTCCACTAGTGGTGCCCTTGAAGGCGGCGACTAGATCTTCACAAACAAGGTTGTGGCTCTCCCACAACCAAATTGGAGGCTCCCAACAACACCACAAAGCTTCACCAAATGGAATGTGGCTTCGAGGTGACCTCAGTCGTCTAGACACCCAAGAGTAACAAGATGTGCAAGGGATTAGTGGGAGGAATCGAATTTCTATTGGTGGAAGTGTAGATCTAGGCCTTCTCAAGCAGTCCCTAAAGAATCAACAAGTTTGATTGGCTAGGGAGAAACATCGGGCAAGAATGAGCTTGTGAGCAACAATGGAGCTGGGGGAGGAAGAGGTAGTCAGCTAGGGGGAAGATGACTCCTTTATATAGTGGGAGAAGAGATCCAACCGTTATGCTCCCACTGCCCATGCACAAGCGGTAGTACTGCTCGGGTTAGCGGTACTTCCGCTGGCACGAAAGTTCTGGCCACATAGTTCAATCTGAACATGTCAGGGAGGCGATAGTGCCACATGAGTGGTACTATCGCTCCCACAAGCGGTACTACCGCGTGGTGTTGAACTGCAACCGAAACCCGTGGTAGTAGAGGAGAGTAGGGCGGTAGTGTCGCCCGGGGGCGGTACTACCGCTAGGAACTGACGCTCTACTTTCGCCTGTGGAACAGACCAATCTAGAACACAAAAAATAAGCAGTACTCCCCGCGACACATGCCAGCGGTAGTTCCGTTGGAGCGGTACTACCGCGGTGAGCAGCGGTACTTCCGCTCAGCCTGAGAGTGCCCCAGTAAGCCCACGTAGAGAGGTAGATAGGTCGCTTTACTACCGCCCATTTATAGAACCATTAAAACATGCGGAAGTAGGAGCCACGCTACACAACGGCAGTACCGCTGGAATGGTACTATCGCGGGGCAGAGCGATACTACCTTTAGCTCCTCTTGGGTTCGACACTCTTACTTATCAAAAAAGGATACAAACAATCCACTGTACTTGTGGGTTATCAGTCCCTTTGGTGATCCAGTAAGGGATAGCAGAAAGGTTCCCAGCCTCTTCCCTAAGGAGTGACCCTGATTTATCGAACCCACAAGAGGGTGTGCACTTGTGACAACGGTTTCTACCAAGCTTTTGTGAGAGTATTAATTTCCATTTTTAGATCTTGGTCTTAATCATCGTTGTTACTAAACCACTTATAATCAAAACATGCATGACTATGAGGACTTTATTCATACGACCATATGTTTGTGATCGGGATCATCATGATCTTAATTTGTGCTCGGGAAGACACCCATTAAGATGTGCTTGAAATGACTCGAAGTGGGGTATCTGTCCAAATTATGTCCTGACCGAAACACGCCCTGTATCAAGAGTCAATTGTCCAACCGTAGGCCTTGTGCCTTGCACGGGGTTAACTCGGTAATTAAGATAAATCAGACAAAAGCACTGGGCGTTTAATGACTACAGCGCATGTATCCCGAGAGATTGCATCCATGCTACCATACTAAACCCTTCCGTCACCGATGTTTAGAATAGCACTTCACGTTCTCCCTGCACCCAAGCTCCTTACGACTCGAACTCCATGATCCTGGGTACCTGCAGGGACGAAGAATGCAAGAGACATAAGAGACAACTAAGATGCAATTTTATTTCAAACATATATGTCGTTCATTCAAAGTCATTCCATCGATCCCTAATACAAACACACCAGGTTGCAAGGCTATGTGAAAGGATCGATATGGTTGTCGGTGTCAAAACCGGCGGATCTCGGGTAGGGGGTCCCGAACTGTGCGTCTAGGCGGATGCTAACAGGAGACAAGGGACACGATGTTTTTACCCAGGTTCGGGCCCTCTCGATGGAGGTAAAACCCTACTCCTGCTTGATTGATATTGATGATATGGGTAGTACAAGAGTGGATCTACCACGAGATCAAGGAGGCTAAACCCTAAAAGCTAGCCTATGGTATGATTATTGTAATGGTTGTTGTCCTACGGACTAAAGCCCTCCGGTTTATATAGACACCGGGGAGGGCTAGGGTTACACAGAGTCGGTTACAATGGTAGGAGATCTACATATCCGTATTGCCAAGCTTGCCTTCCACGCCAAGGAAAGTCCCATCCGGACACGGGACGAAGTCTTCAATCTTGTATCTTCATAGTCTTGGAGTCCGGCCGATGATGATAGTCCGGCTATCCGGACACCCCCTAGTCCAGGACTCCCTCAGTAGCCCCTGAACCAGGCTTCAATGACGATGAGTCCGGCACGCATATTGTTCGGCATTGCAAGGCGGGTTCCTCCTCCGAATAATTCATAGAAGATTGCGAACACTAGGATAGTGTCCGGCTCTGCAAAATAATTTCCACATTTCACCGTAGAGAGAATAATATGTACACAGGATCAATCTGCTGACGTATTTCGTGGCATGACGTCAAGCCACTTCCAAGCCTTTACTTGAATCGTTTTTTATTATACCACCTCAGTGCGTTTAGCGAAGCGGTTTCCTTGGCACGTCTTGTCGAAGTAGAGATCGTGTTCCCCTTATTCCGGGATTCTCATCAATACGGACGTGGGTAACCCAACCGCGCCCGTCGCCACGCCCCCTCTATCGAAGGCGAGTCCCGAACGGTCACGGAGACGGTTCTTGGTATTCTCCCTCTTTATAATAGGACCAAGGCTCGTTTCTTTTCTTCAATCCCCCATCGAATCTTCTCCTTGCTCCAAGTTCCAGCACCCAGAGCCC
Organism: Triticum dicoccoides; assembly: GCF_002162155.2. Taxonomy (NCBI): domain Eukaryota; kingdom Viridiplantae; phylum Streptophyta; class Magnoliopsida; order Poales; family Poaceae; genus Triticum; species Triticum dicoccoides. Next base: position 233,974,410 of record NC_041389.1, read on the forward strand.
CAGATTCGAGCGCTTCGGACCTTCAACAATGTCCGGCTCCGACCTTCAGGGCCGGTGGATGCCCTCCTCCGTCACGGAGGAGGATGTGCTAAAGCTGCGAGAGGCCAAGTACCTGTCTTACGAGATTTCGCACAGGCTGCCCGCCGAAGGGCGAGCCATCCCCACCCCCGAGCCCGGCGAGTACGTCGTCTTTGTATCCCACCTCCGTCGGGGTTTAGGCTTCCCGACGGATCCTTTCGCGAGAGGGCTCATGTTCTACTATGGGTTGGAATTCCACGACTTGGCTCCGGAGTCCATCCTCCATATTTCCGCATTTATTGTTGTCTGTGAAGCCTTCCTCCGCGTCACCCCCCACTTTGGCCTGTGGCTGAAGACCTTCAATGTGGAGCCGAAGATGGTCGGGGGGCGTCAAGCAGAGTGCGGCGGGGCGGCCATAAGCAGGAGGGCCGATGCCCCGTGGCCCGAGGGCTCCTTCCAAGAGGAGCTCGGCTTGTGGCAGCGGGAGTGGTTCTATATCACCGCTCCGAAGGGCATCAGGCAAAAGCCGCCGCCCTTATTTCGCTCGGGACCTCCACGACGGTTGATGTCGTGGGTCAACCAAGGGCTCAACTGGGGGCCATCAAAGGACGTGCCCCTACTGCAGGGCCGGATTTGAGACCTCCAAACAAGGGAGATCGATCTAGTTGTGGTAATGCAGGTCATGTTGATTAGGCGTCTCCTGCCCTGCAAATGCCGCCCTCTCCGGCTGTGGGAGTTTAATCCGGAGGGACCACGGATTCTTCAACACTTCATGGGTATGACACCCGTGGAGATGTACAAATTATTCTTCGGATGACGAGAGGCATGTCCGGAATTGACCGAGGACGCCGTCCTAAGCTGCAATCGCCCAGATACACAAGTAAGTAGCTCCAAGTCCGGACATACCGTTTGTTTGCCTTTCTATGATTCGCCTTTTAACTCGTTGCCCTTTTTACAGGAGTGGATAGCGCAGGCAAAGCTGATACGGTGTCCGGCCCCCCTCCCAGAGACCGTGCCGGATCCCGTGCTGGTCAGGATGCTGGAGGTTGCGCCTTCAGAAGAAGGCGAAGGGGAAAATAGGGGAGCTACCGCCTCGCCCAAGGAGGCTCTTGAAGAAGGGGGGATCAAGAATCCCTCCCTCCAGGGGGAGAAGAGGACCGCCTCCGAAGACCCGGAGGCCAAAGCCCCTAAGCGGGGGAAGAAATCTTCACCAGAGGGTCCTGCGTCCGGGGAGGTCCCGGCCGCACAGTCTCCCCTAAAGAATCAGCCCTCCAGCGAGCCGTGAGTAGAAAAAAGGGAGTTCGGTAATAAGAGACATCCCTATTTGTGCTTTTGAGGATAACCGAAATTTTTACCTTGTAGTTCGGATCTCCGACCTTCTCAGATGAGCTCGTCTTCGGGGGACCTTCGTCCGGAGATGGTGGAGAGCGAGACGCCTCCGTCTGTTGCGCCGTCGGATAGGGCGGACGAGCCTGAAGTGTCATCACGGAGGGTATCCCCGAGCCCGGCCGAGCCGAAGAGTTCGGCGCCGACTAGAGTTCGGCCGGGGGAGCTGAAGGATCTACTTGAGAGGGCGTCCATCTCAGAAGATCACCGTGCACTGATGAGTATGGTGATAGGAAGGATTTCGTCCGCCGAAAGCGGATTGCATAATGCCGTCAGGAGTTTGCTGGCGGGGTTTGAGGTACGTAAAAACGACACACCTTTTTGATAGTTTTGCACATAAAAGTGTGCCCTGTATAGATAGTAGCCCCTGAGACTCGGTAGGTTGTCGAAAGCGACAGCGTGCCGAGGATCAAAATCGCAGGTTTCAATTTTCGTCGTTCCTATACAGGTGGCGGATTGTCCGGGGGCCAGCCGGACTGATGGAGTTGCTGAACTAAAGCGGCAACTCGACGTTGCGGATGCGGACATCGCGCTAGTCAACAGGCGACTTGATGAGTCGCAAGGTAAGTGTTTCTTTGCGGTCACTTAGTAAGGGAACCGAAGCCCACTCCTTACAATATTTGTGCTTGACGCAGATGGTGCCGCTGCTGTGGAAAGCCTTCGGGCAGAACTTGCTCAAGCCAAGGAGCAAGCCAGAAGGAGTGATGCGGCTGCCTCGAAGGCGGCCGAGGAGTTAGAAGCCGAAAGGGCTGCACACTGCCGAAGCAGGGAGGAGATGGCCGAAATGGCCGTGAAGTTAAAAGATGCTACCGACCGCAATGAGGCTCTTGAAAAGGAGCGCCTAGCGGGACGAGAAGACCTGGGGAGGGCCACCGCCGAAGCCAAGGATGCCCGTTCTGCGATGCAGGCTATAAAGGAAGAGCTGCGCCAGGCCAGAGACATTATGGCTGGCAAGCCTTTTCTGCTGCGCCGAAGGTTTACGGATCTAAAGTATGCTCAGCTTGGCCAGCTGTGGGGTCCGGAAGATCCTTATAGGGACTTAGCAACGAGTGCGGCGGATGCCGTTGTGCACTTCTGAGGCCAGAAGGATCACAAGACAGAAGAGCTGTTTTGGTTTCAATTCCATAGTCCAGAGCGTTCACTCCCGCTGACCGACCGGTTGGCCGAGTGGGCTGAGCTGAATAGGTTGTCCGGGCTTGCCATGACGGATATCGTGACTCATGTCTGGCTGGATAGGCCCAAGCCGAATAGCTATTTTGGCTTATTGCAGCAATTTCTTGGGGCGGTGCCGCATATCAAGGCGATGAAGCGGTCGGCCTGCATAGAGGGTGCACGGATGTCACTCGCCCGTGTGAAGACACATTGGACAGAGATGGATGCCACCGCTGTTGCGACCCAGGGTTCGGACGAGAGCCGGTTACCCGTCGAGCACTATTTTGGGGAAGTTCTGCGTGGTGCTCGTGTAATAGAGTCGCAGTGCTCGAAAAATGTCACGTTCAAATGAATGCTTTATTTTGTAAAACAATGTTTACAATGTTTATGATGTAGGCGCTTTTTATACTTGTGCGTTCAAGTATTGAAATATCTCCTATGCGGTCGTTTACGTATACGTGTGTATAACCCGAAAGATGGCAGTCGTCGGCTTCGGCCCCCACGCACAAGGTGCGGGGGTGTTCGCAAAAATAGCGCTTTTTCACACTTAATCCGACGTCTCGGTCCTATGAAGGAGGTGGTAGCGTAGCAAACGAGGCAACCGGACTATAATGCTTTATCACTTTCACTTAGCCATGGGAGTTCGAGGGTGGGGCTACTATATAGCCCCTGGGGCACCGCACTACCCGAATTTGGGGCGCGTATGTGCCTGACCGGGAAACGGTCCTTCGTCCAAGCGGAGGAATTCTAAACATTCCTGTGGTCGATCGAGTGGTTGACCAGTCTCTCGCTGTATCATGACAGTTAGTTTTCGGCTTTCTCATCTGAGGTGCTCGCCCAGCCGAACTGGGGCACAATCGCGGTAGTTCTCCTGGTGCCGCGTTAGCCGATGATACGGAATGTAAGGCAGCAAAACACAGGAGCCGGGCAAACCCAACATTTGACCAAAGACATGATTCGGAGTTGATGCATATAAGGCCTAACTCGAGACGCCGAACACTCCCTAAGGTGTTCGGTCTTTATAATAACGGGCAGAACAAAGCCCTAAGCCCCTAGTGTCCAGGTACGGGCGAGATCCTCTGATGTAGCCGATGCCAAAATGTCAGTATCCTCTCTGGTTATAATGAAAAACCAGGGGATTATAGCAACAAGAGACAGTAAAAAAGGTTTACGCAGGGTCTTAATTTGAAAAGAATCCTTGCAACGGGTCCCTGCTGCACATCTGCGCCTGTGTCTCCGTTGTGCCGTATCCTGGACGGGTGTGCACGTTGTTCATCTGTAAAAAGAGAGGAACTTAGTTTGAAAAGAAATCGTGCGAAAAAGTGCATAAAAATTGAAATATTAATAAATGAATAAAGCTGAGCTTATATCAGCTCACTATTGCTTATATGCACAGCCCCTTGTGAAGGGGTGTGTGGCTAGGGAGCCCCTAGCTTATTTATTCCGGACTCGTCCAGCCGTGTCCGGGGTCTTAAACGACCTTGTAATGAAATGATGTCGCATGGACCGGGCATTTTAAGTGTAAGAGACGCGTAATGTGATATTGCGTTAAAGCGGACAAAAGCTTCACGTCCCAATAGTGCTTGATAGCTACTTTTGAATGGGGCGACATGAAAGATTAGCTTTTCGCGTCGGAAGTTGTCAGGTGACCCGAACACAACTTCTAGTGATAAGGAGCCTGTGCACTTGGCGTAAGGGCCTGGCGTCACTCCCTTAAAGGAAGTGTGGCTATGTTGAATTTTAGTAAGGTCTATCCTCAACTTGCGGATTGTGTTCGGATATAGCAGGTTTAAATCGCTGCCGCCGTCCATCAGGACTTGTGTAAATTGTAGTCCGTCGATTATAGGATCCAATATCAGAGCAGTCCATCCTGCATTTCGGACACTTCTGGAATAATCCAGGTGGTCAAAGGTGATTGGTTTTGACATCCAATCTCGAGGTTCCGCTGGGGTGGACCGTGCGACACCTATCTTAGCGGGTGCCGCATTGTTTTTCCATACTATCAATGGAATGAGTTTACTGCTTTGACTTCTTGTGGGAAAGTCTTTTGTTTTCCAGTGCTCTGCTGGCGGGGTTCGTCTTCGTCCTCGCTTGGCGCGTCGATCCCCTTGTGTTCGGCGTTGAGTCTGCCAGACTGTTTAAAAACCCAACAATCTCGGTGGGTGTGATTTGCAGGCCTCCTGGAGGTACTGTGGATTTGACATATCCGATCCAAAATTTTGTTTAGGTTGGAGAGCTCGTCACTATTGTCCTTAAGAGGTAGTGTTTTATTGTTTGGCCGTGAGCTTTTGAATCCGGCGTTGACCGCCGTGTTCTTTGAGCTTTTTTCTTTATTCCGGCGTTGATCCTTTCTGCGCCGTGATTTCCCGTTTCCATCTTTGATCTCGGATGTACTCGGGTCGCTGGTGCTGCATCTTGCTAGCCAGCTGTCTTCCCCCGTGCAAAAGCGGGTCATGAGGCTTGTTAGCGCGGCCATTGTCCTCGGCTTCTCTTGGCCGAGGTGCCTGGCGAGCCATTCGTCTCAGAAGTTGTGTTTAAAAGCTGCTAAGGCTTCGGCGTCCGGACAGTCGACTATTTGGTTCTTTTTGGTAAGGAACCTGTTCCAGAATTTGCGCGCTGACTCTCCGGGCTGTTGAGTTATGTGACTTAAATCGCCTGCATCCGGAGGACGGACATAAGTCCCTTGAAAATTTGCTCTAAACGCGTCCTCGAGCTCTTCCCAACTTCCAACAGTGTTTTCTGGGAGACTTTTGAGCCAATGCCGAGCTGGCCCTTTGAGCTTGAGGGGTAGATATTTTATGGCGTGGAGATCATCTCCTCTAGCCATGTGTATGTGTAGTATGTAATCCTCTATCCAGACTCCAGGGTCTGTTGTTCCGTCGTATGCCTCTATGTTTATGGGTTTGAACCCTGCTGGAAACTCATGATCCAGCACCTCATTGGTGAAACATAGTGGGTGTGCGGCGCCCCTGTATTTGGGTGTGCCGCTGTCTTCGAACACTTGGCGTGTTGTGTTGCTTCCTGGGGCCCTCTTTTTTGGCCCGTAAATGGACCTAGCTAGGCCATCTGTTTTCCCAGGATCATGAGTTGGCTTGTGTGCGGCGCCGCTTGTCGCTTTTGGCCTGCCATCTGGCCGTCTATCCGGCCAGGCGGCCTCTTTGTTCTTTGACTGTGGGGGCTCTATGGCTTCCTCTCAAATTCTGGTAGTAGCTTGCGCTTTGGGTAGCTCTTTGTTTGGTGGCCATTGCCATATTTATCTGCGGTCTTGAGTACTTTGCTCCACCTCATTCTGAGTATGTCTTCCACTATTTTGAGCTTCCGTTTTTCCTTCTTCAGACTTCTTGCAGTGGCGACGAGTCTTTTGTGAAGGTTCTTATGCTCCAGTGGTGTGTCCGGCGTGAGGTCGTCTGGACTGTTGGTTTCGCCGGGTATGGATTGATTATCCGATTCGTCCTGTTCGGACGGTTGCTTGGTTGCATGTTCGTCATCCACTGGTTTGCCCTGCTCTATTGCTTGGTCATTAGGAATGCTGTTTTTGTCGAGGCGGGACTTAGGGCGGCGTCTACGTCGCCGTTTTGGCTGTTTGTCAGCGGGATTATCCTTTGCCGCGCCCCGTTGTTCCTCGTTATCGCTTCCTTTTGGGGTGTCCACCATATATACGCCATGGGTTGGGGTGGCCTTCCAGTGTTCGGTGAGCGCTGGTTCTTATCGTCTCCGGCATCGTCGTCCATACCGTCGATGTCTTCGGAGTCGTAGTCTAGCATGTCGGTTAGATCGTCGACAGTGGCTACAAAGTGGGTGGTGGGTGGGATTCGAATTTCTTTGTCGTCCGCATCCCAACCATCCTGGCCGTAGTCCGGCCAGGGCTCTCCGGATAGCGAGAGATACTTTAGCGAATTTCGGATGTCGCCAAAGGGTGAGTGCTAAAAGATGTCCGCAGCGGTGAACTCCATGATCGGCGCCCAATCGGATTCGATTGGCGGGGGCGCAGGAGGTTCGGAGTCCGGCGAGGAGTCCGGCGCCTCGGAGTCACGAGCTTTATAAGGGACAGGGTCAGTGTTCGGCTCTATCGCCGTAGAAGTTGCAGCCCCCGAGGCGGTGTCCAGCCACCCGTCCTCGATCTGCGCGATCGGCTCCGAACTATGGGTCGAAGCGAATTCGTGTGCGGCCTCCAAGGTACTGTCCGGCGGCAGAGCTAGATCATGCCCATCGTGACAGTGCGGCATGCTCGGCTGCGGCTTGGATCCATCGAAGATCAAGTCTCCGCGGATATCCGCCGTGAAGTTTAGGCTTCCAGATCTGACCTGATGGCCAGGGGCGTAGCTTTCGATCTGCTCCAGATGGCCAAGTGAATTGGCCCGCAGTGCGAAGCCGCCGAATACGAAGATCTGTCCGGGGGGAAAAGTCTCACCCTGGACGGCGTTGTTGTTGATTGAAGAAGCCATCAAGCCTATCGGTGACGACACAGAGGAACTCTCAATGAAAGCACCAATGTCGGTGTCAAAACCGGCGGATCTCGGGTAGGGGGTCCCGAACTGTGCGTCTAGGCGGATGGTAACAGGAGACAAGGGACACGATGTTTTTACCCAGGTTCGGGCCCTCTCGATGGAGGTAAAACCCTACTCCTGCTTGATTGATATTGATGATATGGGTAGTACAAGAGTGGATCTACCACGAGATCAAGGAGGCTAAACCTAAAAGCTAGCCTATGGTATGATTGTTGTAATGGTTGTTGTCCTACGGACTAAAGCCCTCCGGTTTATATAGACACCGGGGAGGGCTAGGGTTACACAGATTCGGTTACAATGGTAGGAGATCTACATATCCGTATTGCCAAGCTTGCCTTCCACGCCAAGGAAAGTCCCATCCGGACACGGGACGAAGTCTTCAATCTTGTATCTTCATAGTCTTGGAGTCCGGCCGATGATGATAGTCCGGCTATCCGGACACCCCCTAGTCCAGGACTCCCTTAGTGGTTGACTAGGAGGGGGGGGGGGGTTGAATAGGCTACAACCAATTTTTAGCTTTTCTTAACAAGTTAGGGTTAGCAACAAATATGTTGTCTAAATATGCAACTAGTTGAACAACCTATATGATGCTAGCAATGCCAACACCACAAGTAAGCAAGATAAGCAACACAAGTAAAGCAAGCATAAAGTAAAGCTAAGAGATAAGCACAAGTGGAGTCGGGGGAGACGAGGATGTGTTACCGAAATTACTTCCCTTTGAGAGAATGCACGTGGGCAAGATTTAGACTATTCCAAGTATGAGCTCTTGGGACGTCCCGTGCGAGTGCGGCGGAGGGTTGCGAGGATGGCCCGATTTGTTGCCTCCTATCATGCTATTCAACGTGCCTCGGAGCCCTCCGCCGCATAATGAAATGGCCGACAAAACTAGTGATTTGTATGTTTGATGTTGTATTATTGAACTATTTGTTGTATTGGATGATAAACTATTTGTTTGAGTTGTAATAAATTGAACTATTTATTATTGATTTATTTTTTATGTGTTTGATCTTCATGGTTCTATTTGAATGTTAAATGTTGTTTGTGCTGAACATGAGCGCCGTATATCTACCGCGCCTGCTGAAGCCAGAGCTCTGCTGCCCGCAAAAAATTGCTATTTCGGCCCGTAAAATCATTTGAGCGCCGCGTATTGCGTGTTTGTTGAAGATGCTCTAACAAAACATAAAATATATTAGCTTTGTACAAACATTCTCTCTCCTGTTGCTATAACTTGCGGACCGAGCCACGGAGGTAGTGCTATTACTCACTAGTGACCTCGTGTGAGGGAGATGATTCATGTCTGTCATGTGAGCATCCAGAGGAGTCTTCTGAGTCCTTCGGGTCGGAGGTGCATGTGGTTAAGGATATTGATGTGGCCGGTGTGTGCGCTAATGGGAAGGCGTCTGCGATTTCTTGATGGATGGTGCTGAGTTTCTTGTGTTGTCGATGTGGCTTTGATTGTTCGATTCATCGTTGTTGGTGTTCTTGTCATGGTTCTGTTGAGTTGTGCAAGTGTGGTGAGGTACGATTGTTATGTGTTAGGAGCATGTGACGGGTTGTCTGTGTGGTCACGGTGTTTCGTGCTTTCCGAGTAGCCTGTTTCGGGTCGTTTAATTGTATCGGTTTTTGCCCGGTTTTCCGAAAATTAACTGAGCAATTCTCTTTTTCTTAATTAGTCGATGAGGCAAATATTTTGCCTCCGTTTCAAAAAAAAGAAAAAACTTGCGGACGGAGGTAGTGCTACTGGAACAAAAGTCCCGTATGCACAAGCACCTCGGTGGGACGAAGGGCGCGCGGTTTGTCTCACCCGAAACCCGGTGCTACGTACACACAGTCCACACCATTATACCTCCCTCAGAAATTAAAAAGTCTATACGCGTACCCTCCTCTTCATCACTGACGCAGCGACCCAACTAACCGCTGGTCTTCCCCTACCCCACCCATCAGCCGAATACCTGGCAACGCGTCACCGTATAACCGCACTGGCGGGCATGCCCGGTTTAATTTCGCGTCTTTTACTGGGCGGGAAGCCCCAAATTTCGAAGCCCACGCCTCCTTCCGCAGCAAGCCTCGGGCCTCTCTGTCACTGCCACACTGTTCCCACCGCCACCGCCCTTCCGGGACCCGCACGTCAGTACCCCACCCACTAGCCCTGCATTCCCCGGCCGCTACGAACCCGAAATCCCCCGACGCTCGGGATTCGATCGATTGAAATCCCAAACCAAAAATCCGCGAGAGGCGCTCATAATCTCCTTTCGCCTTCGCCCTCCCCCGCCCCCTCCGCAAGTTCGAAAGCAGTGAGAGGGATCCGCGGAGATGGCCGGTGCTCTCGCCGGATCGTGGTGACCCGCGGGGTGGGTTTGGATTCGTGCGCGCGGCTAAGATGGATTTCGCGGCGATGAAGCGGCGGGAACTGCAGGCGCTCTGCAAGGAGCACGGCCTCAAGGCGAACGGATCCAACGCCGACCTGGCCGCCCGCCTCGCCGCCACGCTCTCGGTATGGACTGTGGGTTCCCCACTCGCTCTCCTCGAACCCTCGCTTTTCCCCCTAGGTTCCTCGCCATGCTTCACGCGACACGAGCGGCTGTGGAAATGGAGGGGACTGATCCTTGTGTTTGTTTGAACGCTTTGCAGATTTCTGGCGGTGCGGAGGAGTATGCGGTCGGCGTCGTTGTGGGGAAGGGGTGTTTGAAGCGATCAATCTGCGGGGATTCGGATGCGGCCAAGAAGGTGACGTTTGTGTTGGAGGAAGAGGAGGAGGCGGAGGTGGGTGGCAGACGCCTCTTGTTGTCGCCTGTTGTTGCCAGGACGAGGGGCAGGCCGAGGGCCGCGGAGCCTCTCTCTCTCGCCCAAGAAAGTGGAGGGGATCGTCGGAGAACGCGTTCCCAAGTTGGCGGTGATTCTGCTGACGAAACTGATGCCGGACAGGCAGGTGCAGATGCTGTGACGAGGCGACACAGGAGGAATGCAGCGAATTTGGGTGCAGGTGATGTGGTTGAGAGGGTGACTGGAGCTGTAGGCCGGAAAACCTCTGCCAAAGCTGAGCAACAAGAGCTGGACGCTGGAGAAGCAGTTGGTAGGAAGCATCAGCTGAAGCGGAAGACCAGGGAGAATGACGCTGACAATTTAGATGTCAGTGTGCAAGTTGGAGTTTCTCGTAGAAGCACAAGGTCTAGTGCTGTTCAGTCTGAGCCTGCTGCCGCACCGGCTCCTGTTGTTCACAACAAAAGAGGGAGGAAGACGGCAGGAGATCTGAAGGAACAACATCGTGTCAAGGAGCAACCTACTGAAATTCAACATGTTGGCAGAACTCTAAGATCTGGATTGGTTGTGGCTGACCCACCGTTGCCTACTGTTTCTGAAAATAAGAGAAGTAGGTCAAAGGTGCCGGAAGGCAAAACTGCTGTCGAGAAGGTTGCTGAGGTGGAAATATCTGGTAGGACTACAAGATCAAGCTCAGTACCAGCTGCTGCGACGTCACCCATTGTCGTTGCGAAGAAGAGGAGAAAAACCAAGAATGTCAACTCGGATGAAGGGCAACATATGGTTCCAGATGTTTCAAATGATGCTCCAGTTACAAGGGTCTTGAGGAATAGAGCTATTCAGACAATTGGCAGTACTGACTTGAAGGTAGCTCGCCCAACCATGCTCAATGCCGCCAAAGACAGCGTAGAAGATGGTGTGGCTAAGCAAGACGGGCATGTGGGGTCCAAAAAGAGGAAAATGTCGAATCGCAAGGCTACAGTAGCGACAAATGGCGGTGAAATCCCATTTTCTGATAGCAATGGTAAGGCTTCTGCTATGGACATGCACGTAGAGGTACCTGGGCCTGTGAGAAGATCGATGCGGAAATCTGTTGTTCCATCGTTTCTTGAGCACGAAACCAAAGGTATGCGTGGAGATGTGGAGATGAAAGAAACAGTGACAAAACCTGTTGGGCGATCAACCCGGCGATCTCTTGCCCCAGTTATACTTGAGAAAGAGTCCAAGGGTCTCACAAAACCTGTGGAGATCAAAGAAACAGTGACAAAACCTGTTGGGCGATCATCCCGGCGATCTGTTGCCACAGTTATACTTGAGAAAGAGTGCAAGGTTCTCCCAAAAGAAATGATTCCTCAAGTGCATGTTAAGCGACCAACAAAGAAATCTCTTGTCTCGGCTATGACTGAGAAAGGAACAAAGAGCATCGTTACAGACATGATTCCAGAAGCACGTGCTGGAAGGTCAACGCGGAAACCTGCTCTTGCTATTGTTAATAGTAAGAAGAATGATCACTGTGAAGCAGCCAGCAGCGAGAAGTGTTCAAGTGCTAAGAGTGAAGACTTGGAGAAGCAACGAACAGTCAAGCAACCTGTTAGACGGTTAACACGGAAATCATTTGTTCCGGCTGTGCTTGAGAAGGACAGGAAGGCTGTACCTGCAGATATGAATCCTGATCCACAGTTCAATAATGAGAATGGTGATCACACTAAAATGAAATGTGCTAAGGGTGGACACTTGGAGAAACAACTACTAGTGAAAGAACCATCTAGGCGATCAAAACACAAATCTGTTGCCCCACATGTGATTGAGAAAGAACGTAAGGGTTTACAAGAAGAATCAAAGTCTGAAGTTCCTGTGAGCACATCTGTGCGTAAACCGGCTTGTCCTAACGCGGTTGATAAGGAGAGCAAGGATCACAGAGAAATTGTCCCACATGTGATTGAAAAAGACATTAAGGGTTCTCAAGAAGAATCGAATCCAGATGTTCCTGTGAGGACATCAGTGCGTAAACCGGCTGGTCCTAATGCGGTTGATAAGGAGAGCAAGGATCACAGTGAAATTGTCAGGAGGGAAGAGTCAAGTGTTTGCACAAGAAGCGCACAAACAAAACTCCAACGTTCTGTTCAGAATGATGCGAGTCTGCGGCAAACAAGACACAGATCTTCGAAGCTAGCGATATCACCGCTACCATCAAAGCCAACAGCTTCAAAGGGAAGACCTGCAAAGAGGAGTAGAACAGCATCTTTGGAAGAAGTCATGCCTGCTGAAGAGCAGAAGGAAGACCAAATTGCTTGTGGTGGCCACACGAGTGATATGATTGATGTTGCCAGTAGTGCTAATAGCTTGGAAAGTGGGGTGCTGCCTTCCCCAGCTGAAAAATGTGATTTGCGTGACTCACAGCTTAACACTCAGCTGGAGGGCACAGTCGTTGAATCTAGCATCAGCCATGGTAAAGATATTAGTAACATTTTGGAGGTCGAGCTTGAGAGCACAGTAGTAGGTCAGTAACTCAGTGTTATTGTTACTCTGAATTTGCTTTCTTATCATGTTGTTCTGTACAATTGCTTTTGAAGTAATGCATATTTGTTCAAATAATGTTTCAGGTACTACTGAGAAGCCTCCGTCCGATTTAGCTATTCCGGACTGTACACATGTAGGTGCTTTATCTGAGGAAGCCCTGGACTCAATAGAAAATGATGCTGCAAGGTGCTCACCAGATCTTGAACAATCACCCACTGGGCTACAGTTCCTATTCTCACAGGGAAACATAGAAGAACCTGATACAGATAACACTAGTCCATTTTTTAAAAATGTCATGGAAGAATCAGATGTTCACAAGGTTGAATGCCAAGTTGAAACAGTTGTTTCATTAAAACCTGACTCATATCAAGGCTCTGATGAATATTCAATCAGAATCGAAGAAAGTGGAGGTTTAATGTTTTCGTCTCAGCAAAATAATGAACAAGAAGGTATATCTTTTGAAATCTTTCACAGGTTTCTATTGTAGATTATCTGATCTGTGTTGTTCCTTTTTTTTAAATCTCTTCATGTTATTCTGTGCAAAATAAAAACTGAAATCAATTTGTTTGTCAGGATTTTCATTGTCCACCCTCAGAAAAGATTGGGTTGCATCTGTTCAGTTGGATTTGTCAGAGGATGTGCATCATACAGTAAGGTAAATGTATTTTGGATACATAAAATAGTAAAATTACAGATATGATGAACGCTATGGGCCACTCTTCTAAAACTGGGAAATGCAATTTACAGGGATACTACTAGAAAGGACGTGATCTGCAATGAGGAAGAGGAAACGGACCTTATTCCTTCGGACATTAATGCTCCCCATGAGAAATCACATGCGGATGAACCTGGTAATCTCCTAATTGATTTCTTTTGATTTTAGTGTCTGTTATGCACAAAATCTTGTTTTCATCTTCTATAATTCAGGAATATCATGGATATCTCTAGACTGACCTCTGCATCTCCTACTGCAGCTGAGCACGTTTCTGGTGTTAGTGGAGCTCTATTTTGCATTTCACAGAGCACCACTGTTGTTGATGAAGTAAATTCGGATTCTTCACCGCTAGAATCAGTGGATGCTTTAGATAATCACATAGCATCTTCTAATACTGAAGGGCTTCAACAGGATAATATAGAGGAATGCAATCTACACAATGCAAGAGTCACAGAAGACATCCATGCAAGTGTCACGTCTGAAGCTGCACAGGTTGCTGTACCAGAAAGTGGAAAAATGCTGCAGCCAGATGTAGAAACATTAGTATTGCCAGATGAGCAGCTTAAGCGCAAGCTGGAGGGTGATGATCTAGAAGTACAAAGCTTTAGCCGTGGTAAAGATGAATCTCCAAAACAATCTACATCATGTGAGGATCAAAGCTTTTTAGGGTCAGGTAAATATTTCTGAAAACTTGTTTAGATTAATCTTAGACACTGTCTGTTTGATTCGATAGTACTCCCATTATTTTGCGCAAAAGTGGCATTTTAGGTATTGACATGGTCTGCAAGATTTAACATTGACCACTAGTTTCTACCATATGAAACCCAACAAAATTACAATTCTCTGAAATACTTATGAGTTATGAGAAATATCTTAGCATATGATTTTCAAGTTTCCAATCTAAATATTTAAAAGAATATTGGCAGTCAAGAATCTGAAAAGTTTGAATGAAGATGCTGTTTGACAACACTACTACTCCCTCCGTTCCAAAATAGATGACCCAACTTTATACTAACTTTGTACTAAAGTTGGTACAAAGTTGAGTCATCTATTTTGGAACGGAGGGAGTAGTTATTTGTCAACCGGAGGAAGTAAAATATTTGCTCTCCATATCATCTCATGACTAGCTTTTTTGCATCAGGTATTTGTCAAACTGTTTCGCGAAGGTATACAGATGTGGTTTGTGTCAAGGATCATAAAGATGAATGCAATCAACACATGTCTGAACCTGCACTTGATGAACGATCGGAGGGTGGAATGTCAGTGCTCCGAGCTGAAGAAACATCACCATTTCCAGATGAGCAACTTAATACCAAGCTGGAGGGTAACACAGAACAAGGCCTTATCTGTGATAAAGACAGCAGCAATGTTTCTCTCACTGAATTTTTGGGAAACAATCATGTGTCTAGCTTGAAGGACCCTACAATGGACCCTTGCTATGACCAGGAGCTCCCAAATGACATGCCTGCACCTAAATCTCCTGAAGAATCTGCAGTTTTTCTGGATGACAAAGTCTCGGGTTCAGTGCAAGTGCAAAGCCTTAGCTGTGATAAAGATGGTAGCATTGTCTCTGACACTGGATCTTTGGGAAACAAGAATCTGTCCAGCATGAAGGACCCTTCAATGGATCCTTGCCATGTCCAGGAACTCCCCAGTGGCCCTTCAATGGATCCTTGCCATGACCAGGGACTACCAGGGGGCATGCCTGCACCTAAATCTCCTGATGAATTTGCAGTTTCTATGGATGAGAGAGTCTCTGGTTCAGTAGGTCAGCATGGTTCCTCTTTTGTCTTGTCAAATAAATTCGTTAGTTCCTTTGTATGAGATTTACTTTTCCTATTGTGTTTCCTGATTCCAATTTTTTTCATCAGGGATTTGTCAAATTAGTGCAAGCATAGGCAAAGGAAACCACATTGCTATGGATCCCCACCATACTGTGAAGCAAGTGGATAACCTGAGCCATTCTGCAGCTGCCTTGCTGAGAAACATGGAGAACACACCGTGTAAGCCTGATGCTCTTGAGCCTAGCAGTGATCACTTGTTTGTGATTGATTCATCAACACCTATGGAGCCTCTACTGACGGAAGCAGGACTTAAAGTGGGCTGTCCTGACAAGAAACTACCCATGGAGCAGGTTCAGCAAGATGATTTACAAGTGCAAGAAGGTAAGGATCGTCTAAAGGAGGAGTGGCTTGTTTGCACCATTGAGTTATATATTATTTGACAGGAATGTATAAATATCTGTCAGGTACCGTAGAGAAGACATCATTAGGTTCAGCTACACCAGAGTGTAAACATGAATGTGTATCACCTGATAAAGCAGGACCACGCTCATTGAAGAATGAGAGATATCCATCAAGTATTGAACAATCATTATTTGATCAGCAGTCCCTTTCTTTGCAGGAGGATGTGCAAGTACATGAAGGTAAGGATCTTCTATATAATAATCTCTAAAGGATTTGTTGACCCGTTGTGTTATGTGTTAATTTGAGAGGAATATATCAAAATTTGTCAGGTACCCCAGAGAAGACAGCACTAGGTTCAACTACACCAGAGTGTAAAGATGAATGTGGTTTTCCAGATGAAGCAGATCCACACTCATTGAAGAACGGGAGAGGTTCATTGATTGTTGAACAATCACCATGTAGTCTGCCGACCCTTTTCACGCAGGAAAGTGTAGAAGAACGCAGTAAATGTGTTGTCCTTTCTTCAGCAAGATTTCAGGCTCAAAATGGGGTTTGTGAGTCAAATCCTGGTTCAGACCATGATACTAGTGCGGACTTTAGTACAGTTTCCAAAAGTGAAGATTGTTTGGATACTTCTCAGCAAGATAATGAAAATGAAGGTATATGATAACATAGTCCCTTTGTTCTTTCATAATTTTGTGGAAAACATACATGTTATGATATTCAGCTGTTTGAAGGCTAAATACATGATGGGAATGATAATGTATTCTTTCAGGATTATTGGAGGCTAGTCACGAACAAGATGATTTCCAAGTACAAGAAGGTAAGGATCTTTCAGGATTATTGGAGGCTAGTCACGAACAAGATGATTTCCAAGTACAAGAAGGTAAGGATCTGTTGTCTAAAGGAGGGGTGACTTGTTTGCACCATTGAGCTATATATTATTTGACAGGAATATAAAAATATCTATCAGGTAACATGGAGAAGACAACACTAGGTTCAGATTTACCAGAGTGTAAACATGAATTTGGTTTACCTGCTGAAGCAGAACCCCACTCATTGATGAATCAGAGATCAAGTATTGAGCAATCGGCATTTGGTCCGCAGTCCCTTATCTTAAAGGAGGGAGGACAAGGTAAGAATCTACTCCTTCCGTTCCTAATTATAAGTCTTTTCAGAGACTCCAATGCGGACTACATACGGAGCAAAATGAGTGAATCTACACTCTAAAATGCGTCTATATACATCTGTATGTAGTCCGTATTGAAATCTCTGAAAAGACTTATATTTAGACGGAGGAAGTATTATTTATATTCTTTAAAGGATGTGTTGTTCAGTTGCAACATTGAGCTGTATTTTATTTGAGATGTATATATAATTATTTGTCAGGCACTGTAGAGAATACAGCAGTAGATTCAGCTACACCAGAGTGTAAACATGAATGTGTATCACCTGATAAAGCAGGACCACACTCATTGAAGAATGAAAGATATCCATTAAATATTGCACAATCATCATTTGATCTGCAGCCCTTTTCCTCGCAGGATGATGTACAAGTACATGAAGGTAAGGATCTTATATAAAATCTCTAAAGGATGAGAAGTTTGGTTGCCCCGTTGTGTTATGTGTTAATTTAAGAGGAATATATCAATATTTGTCAGGTACCCTACAGAAGACAGCACTAGGTTCAGCTACACCAGAGTGTAAAGATGAATATGGATTTCCTGATGAAGCAGATCCGCACTCATTGAAGAATGAGAGAGGTTCATTAGGTGTTGAACAACCACTTAGTTTGCCGTCCCTTTTCTCGGAGGAAAGCATAGAAGAACCCAGTGAATGTGTTGCCCTTTCTTCAGCAAGTGTTCAGGCTGAAACTGGAGTTAATGAGTCAAAACCTGGTTTAGACCATGATACTAGTGTAGATTTTAGTACAGTTTCCAAAAGTGAAGATTGTCTGGTTACTTCTCAGCAAGATAATGAAAATGAAGGTATATGATAACAGAGTTCCTTTGTTCTTTCAATGTTCTTCTATGAACTTGTGGAAAAAAAAGTTGTGATATTCAGCTGTTTGAATGCTAAATACATGATGTGGATGATAACGTATTCTTTCAGGATTAATGAAGGCTAGTCATGAACAAGAGCAGGTGGCAACTGGTCAGCTTGATTTGGAGGCTGCAAGTATCACGGAGTAAGTGTAATTCATCTCAGAATCACTAGAAGCATGTATAATAATTGTTTTTGTTTGACCGCTTTAACATGCAAATTATGAATTTCCAATCCCAGGGACGCCGATTCTGAGGAAGTAGCCTATGATGAAGAAAATAAGAAGCCTGTTCATCCTACAGACATTAATTCTTCGTGTCAAAAAATAAATGTCAGCGGACCTGGTAATCACCTTATTGATTTCCGAATCTTTGAGTCTTAATTTGTTAACTACGTTTCATATCAACATTGTTTCATCAGTAGATAAGCAGCTTCCTGTCGGTCATACAAATAGCATGCTCCTATACTTGAGCAGAATCTAATTATTTTTCACCTACTGCAGTTGAGCATGCTTCTGGTCTTGGTGATGCTTTATTGAGCCCCTCACTAATTGCTTGTACTGATGACAGTGATGTGCATCTGAGTTCTAATCCTTGCCTGTTTGAATCAACTGATTTCCCGGATGAAATAGATTGGTCCAATACCGAGGCTTTGCAGCAGGGTCTCCAAAAGCAGCAATGCGACGAGCGCAAAGAATACCAAGTTCCTTTCGGAGCCGGTAATGATATGATTGAAGCTGGCACAAAAGACATAGACAGTGTAGGTCCACCACTTCCAGCTGAAGAAACATCAAATATGCGAGACGAGCAGTTTAACACCAAGTTGCCGGGCACAGAAGTTGCGGAATTTGGTCTTAGCTGTAACAAAGGCGGTAATAATTATTTAGATACTGAATCTGTGGTGAACAGTTGTAGAAATATTCCGTCGGATTCCAGTTTACCAATGGATTGTTCTACGGATGATTACCAGCAAATGGAGCTCTTTGAAGGCCCTGCTGAACAAAAATCTCCCGAAGATGCTTCTGTGTGCTGGGAGGACAGTGATCCAAGAGCAGTGTCAGCTACCATTGAGAAGCCTTCACCTTCATTTGATTTAGCAATTCCAGATTTTAAACATGAAGGTGCTCTATCAGAGGAAGCAGTGTACTCAATAAAGAATGACACTGAAAGCTGTTCACGAGATCACAGACGATCGTCCATTGGGCTTCATCCCTTGTTCTCGGAGGAGTCATTTAAAGGACCAGATGTGGATGATGATCTTGTGCTTCCAAGTACTGAGAATGAAGATGATTCCAACATTTGTCATGCTGAAAAAATGGTTTCTTCAGAACCTGATTCACATCAAGGGTCTCCTGTAGATTTAAGTATAGTTGAAGAAATTAAGGGTATGTTTTCATCTGAGAGAGATGATGAACAAGGTATGGATTTTTACCTACTACTCCCTTTGTTTCTTTTTGCCTCACATATTAGGATTGTCATGAGTCAATCTTTCTGATGTTTGGCCAAATTTGTAGAAAAAAAAATCAACAATCCAAATACAAAATTAAAATCATTAGATCTATCATGGAATATATTTACACATTGTATTTATTTGGCAATAGATGTTAATACTCCCTCCGGTCCTTTTTAGTCTGCATATAAGTTTTGTTCAAAGTCAACTTATGTTTACTTTGACCAAACTTATAGAAAAAAAGATCAACATTCACAATGGCAAATGAACATTGTTAGATTCATTCTGAAATATAGTTTCATAGTATATATATTGGGTATTGTAGATGTTGATATTTTTTAATATAAATTTGGTCAAACTTTGTAAAGTTTGACTTGACACAAATCTAATACGCTGAGTAAAAAGGACTGGAGGGAGTACTTTTTAGTACAAATTAATTCAAACTTCACAAAGTTTGACTTAAGACAAACCTAATATGTGAAATAAAAATAGACAGGGAGGGATTACTAGTAGGTGTCTGTTGGAGAATATCAAATTCTTGTTGTTCCTCTGTTTACTATTTTTCTATGCAATACAAGAACTAAATTATGTTATATTCTTGTAGGATTCTTGAGTTCCGGCCAGAAAACAGAATGCATTGCATCTGCCCGGTTGGATTCATCAGAGGATTGTAATCTTGTGAAAAGGTAATTCTCCAGATTAAAATAAGTACAGCTGCACTGAATGATATCTGGCCATTTTTATTAAAATGAGAAGTCCAACCTATAGGGATATTAATACTGAGGTGATCTGCAAGGAGGAAGAGAAACTGGAACTTGTTCCTTATTCTGACACTCACACCCTTCATGAAACATCAAATACTGACGAACCTGGTAAACCTCAGTTTTATTATTCTTGTTTGTACACTTTAACCATAGAAGCTTCATTAAAATATATTTGTTTTATTCAGATGAACAGAAAATAACCCTGCTGCATGCTGCGGAAACATCGGCTTCAGCAGATAAGCAGCTTAGCTCCGAGCTGGAGGAGGATGAATTTAAGGAACGCAACTTTAGTAGTGAAGAAACGATTGGCATATTTGGTGTTGGATCGGTGAAGAGTAATCTATTCCATTTGCATGAAGACTCTCACACCAATCCTATCCAGGGAAAGGAGCTCCCAGATAACGTATCTGCACCTAAATCTCCTGAACAATCCATGATTGGTCATGCTGAGAGTCTTTTAGGATCAGGTCAGTATTTGTGATGACTTGATTGGATTTTTTTAACCTTGATGCATTTTAATTCCTAAAAAAATTACTTATTGTATTGCGCTGTGACACTTCTATCAGGCATTTGTCAGACTGTCGTTCAAAGGAGTACAGAAGAAATCAACACCAAGCTCCAACATGAGCGTAAAGAGGAAGGCAGTAAGTACATTGACGATCAAACCACTCTCATGTCTGAATGTGCACTGTTTGGAGGATCAGTAAGTGGAACGACACTGCTGCTAACTGCTGAAACATCTTCATTGCCAGATGAGCAATTTGGCCCTGAGCTCGAGTTTGACGCATTTGAGGAACCTGACCATAGTTATGATGAAAATGCAAGCTACTTATTTGGTTCTGGGTCTCAGAAGAACAATGTACCCAATCTGGGTCATAAGGAGGAATACTATGAGCACAGTGATGATCCAGCCATACTATCAAGTGGCATGCCCAAGCCCTCACTGAGTAGAGAATCAGAAAGTGGAGTGGCACTGAAGCCAGCTGAAGAAACACCGGCATTGACAAATGAGAACCCTAACTTTAAGATGGAGGAACTGGGCCTTTGCATTAGTGACATGTCTGATACTGGATTAATGGAGAACAACAATCTATCTTGCTTGCCCAAAGACACTTATATGGAAACGTGGAACAAAGATGAGATTTCAATTGGCACGCCTGCAGCTAAATCTCCCGGAAAATCTGCAGTTTGCCCAGATGACAGGGTTCCTGGGTCAGTAGGTCAGCATATTTCTTTAACTGTTATACTGTTTCTTTTTGCTAGGAACTATTTTAGTTCCTTGCCTGATATATATGCTTTGCTTACTACGTTTCCTGACTCTTAACATCAGGAATCTGCCAAACTAGTGGGCGACGGCGCATAGATGAAATTAGCACAAAGTTGCTGAGCTTCAAAATTTCGAGTGCAGTGAAAGGAAGTTACATTTCCATGGACTCTGCAGATGACTTGAAGCAAGGCGACAATCTGAGTCCGGCTGCTTTGCCAGGGAACTGGGAGAATGTTCCTGCAGCCAAAGCAGATAATCCTGCAAAGCAAAACAGTGACTGCTCGGTTGCGAAGGACAACTCAAGCTGAGGGATCACCGATGGATTGTAGATTGTTAGGTTAGTGTTTTGGTTCTTTCTTCAACCTTTGGTTGAAGGAAGTGATTATGTCTGCCAGGAAGCAAAATCAATATATATATAGTACTTGTGAGATTGGCTCCGTGCTTGTCTTAAAACTATTTGCTGTTTAGTTTAGTGTGTCTATGATAATAGGAGAGATTGATGCAATTGTCCATAATACTAACCTTCAGCTCAGTTTTTGCGATCTTTTAGAAGCGGTACCTGTTAATATCCCTGCGTCTGTTCAATACCAGTGGTTCGGTGTTTAGGAGTTGCGTTTGTGGTTCAGTGTTTCGCTAGTTGTCAACTGGTTTGTCGCAAGTTTGTTCTGAATGGTATGGGCTACATCCCTGGAGAATCGGTGGCGGCTCCAGGTATTAGAGAACGATCGTTTCTGGCGGACGAGCTTGAAGGGCCATCTGTGCTTACAGATTAGCCATGACATTTGCTTTTTGATGAGGTGGGATCGCTATTACTGGTATAGCAGTTGTCGAAGCAACATGGCGAAAACAGGGCGAGTTTGCAAGGTATAGTCTTCTCATTGTCCACGAGAATTGCTGCCGTGGCCTCCGCTCCTTCGCGGTTGCTGGGTGGCGACTCAGGGTGTGCGTTCGGTTTTTTCGGTTTGATTCGATTTGGTTTATACGGTTTTTGGTTTATACGGTTTTTATACTTCGGTTTATACGGCTTTATACATAGATATGGTTCGGTTTCGGTAATAACCATTTAATTTCGGTTCGGTTTCGGTAATAACCAAAATAACCAAAGTGGACGCGAATTTTTGAACAATGCATATTTTTTTTATCACATGATTCAATTTGTGTATGTAGGTTAGTTTTTTCTTTTGAGAACTATGTACATAAATTAAATCATTAGATATCATACATGATTTGGTGGGGGCATATATGTATCATGTATGTACGACGTGCACCAGATCGAGGCATATGACTGATGAGGCACTGAGCCGTTGATAGAGATGTATGCACGTACTAGGAAATTTTGAGGATAAGACAGGGAAAGAGCACCCCGTGCACTACGCTAGCCTCCAAGTTTTTGTACGTGAAAAAATGCCATGAAATACCATAGCGCTAGCCTGTAGCCTCCAGGCTCCTGGTCCAAGCGCAGCACCAGGCCACCAGCCCCAGCGCGTGCATTGGGCAGCCAAGGGCCCAGGCGGCCAGGCCCAAGCGCCAGGCGCTAGCCACCAACTCGGGCGCCAGCCGCGCCACGCAATAGTCCCACCTCGCGGAGCGAGCAGGATTGAGATGGGTGGATGGCTATAAAAGGAGGAGCGACGGGAGGGATCTAGATCAACTCAGGGCTTTGGTTGTTTAACACACAACGAAGAGTTTAGGTTTAATTCGGTTTAACCGAAAGCCGTCGGTTTTTAACCAAAAAAACCGAAGGTTATATGGTTTTCTAAATTGAAAACTGAAACTGAAACCTGACAAAACAGAAATTCGGTTCGGTTTGGTTTCTTTTGGTTCTGTTTTTGGTTTTCGGTTTGGTTTTGCACAGGCTGAGTGGCGACCACAATGATTCGGCTGTGGTGTGGTGAGTTGTAGACCGCCTGCATCGGTTTCCGTTGAGCATGTTGCGCAATTCTTTACCCTACTGCATCGGTTTCCATCGAGCATATTGCGCAATTCTTCACCCTTTGGATGCTACTGCATGAGGTGCACCTGGATGAGCTAGTTGAGGATGACATCTTATGGAAGCTGCGGCCTCCGCTTACATGGCACATTTTTTGGGCTTGTCCTTTCCTCATGGACCAAATAGTTTG
>NC_041389.1:233997594-234081546 GCF_002162155.2 Triticum dicoccoides
AAAGTCAAGTTCTTTGCTTGGCTCGCGCTTCAGGATATGCTCTGGACTGCGGACTTATTGAAGAAACGAGGATGGCCTAACTGTAGCCCTTGCCCCTTGTGTCGCCGGGTGCAGGAATGTGGCCCTCATCTTTTCTTCAGATGCCGCTTCACTCTCAGACTTTGGCATCTGGTTATTCAGAAATTTCGCATCAATGACATGCAGTAGCGGTCCCAGGTGAAAGTGACGCCCCAGGCAAACAACGTGTGTACAATGCCAAACAGTACAAAATACTGTACCTATGCCTATAGCCAACGAAGCGCCAGCAGCCACGCCCCAGGCCGAGGCCTTGGCTGGGTCTGCCACTGGTGACATGGACACGTCTGCATGGCACCTATTCGACTCCGTTCAGGCCTGGTGGTGGGCAAGCATGTGCATCGTCGCCACCACCGACAGAAAAACAAAGGCATCGATTATCATGCTAGTGTCATGGGTCATCTGAAACGAGCGTAACACATGAGTGTTCAGGCAAAAGAGCGCACCTCCGCAAATCTTGTTCAACATCATTGTCGACGACAAGGTCTTTTTTATTGCGAGAATAATTGTCATGCCCGTACATGGATGTGTGTTGTAACAAACTCTTTCTCCTTATTTAATATATGAGGCAATTTTTTTGCCTCCGTTTAAAGAAATAAAAGTTATAGTGCACCATCTTGAAGGAGAATCAATTTGGCCGGGGCTTGTTTCAACGTGGAAATCCCCTCGGGATTCGCCAAATCGCTCGAGGCGAAAGCTTGAGCAACGGTGGATGTGGTGGAATGGCCAGGATGCTCCTGGCCATGAGGAAGGATGTACTATTATCGGAAAGAAACATCATCTCTTTGCTACAATATATGACTGTTCTACAAACGGAGGTACCCACTATTGGAGCAAAACAAAATGGTTTAAATGTTGCTATTGGCGAGTTCAGAAATCAGTTTCAGATCTGGGCTTACAGTTAGTGTCTATGAATGAGGTTTTGGGATCCTTGGACGCTGATATGTCCCACACGTGCGGCAGGGAGGGAGACAAACCGCACGTCTCTATAGCAAAACAGATTGCCTTGTCACCGCATGCATGCATGTAGATATCTTTTTTGGATTTTTAGTTTTTAAAATGTTTTATCTTTTAAATGAAAAATCCGATTGAAATCCTTTTCATCATTAAATCTGTCGCCACAAGATCTTCGAAACTCGATCTCATCGATATGTTTCGACAACTTTTTTGGGTTAAAATTTGCCATGTCTATTGCACATAAATTGCCTCGGTGTTTACATTAAAGTTGCCTTAAGATGTTTCAACTACCTTTTCTTCTACGTTTAAAGTAAATTTGACATATTATAAAAAGAAAATTAAGAAACTAAAATTGCCACGTGAATTACTAAAATTTGATGATCCATGAAATAATTTTGACATGGTTCATAATTAAGAAGAAATTCGTCGTCTTACTTTAAAAATGCGTGGTCAATGACTTAAATTTGCCATGAATCATAAAAATAAAATGCGTGGTCAATGACTTAAAGTTTGCCACGAATCACTACAATTTGCCATGATCCATACAAAAAAAATCATGGTAAAAAAACTAGAGTTGCCATGATCAAAATACTAAAATTGCCATGATCTATAAACTAAATTTGCCATGTTGAATCACTAAAAATTGCCATGATCGATGAAGTAAATTTGCCGTGGTTAATTACTATAAATTACCATGCTCAATTAATGAAATTTGCTATGAAAGTAATTCAAATACAATGGCAGCTTTAAAATCGAGAAGAAAAAAATTAGATGAAACATATCATGACAATTTTAGTGTAAACACTATGACAATTTGAGCATAAACATCATGGCAACCTTTGACCCCCAAACCCAAAAAAAGTCGTCGAAACATATATCATGGGAACCAAGTTTCAAGATCTCGTCGAGACGGATTTAATGGTGAAAATGGATTTTTAATCAGATTTTTTATTTAGGAAATAAAATATTTTTAAGTCTAAAACCAAAAAGATTTCCGTTGATGTCATCTGTTTTGATGTGACAAAATAGATGATAATGGAGGCGTTTGGGCCATGTTGCTCTGTGCAACATGTGTGGCAGTTATCATTTAGGATCATTTAAACCCATGTCTACGTCGTCCTGGCCTCACCCCCTCGTGTGTCGCCTCCCCTGGGTGACGCCAGGGGACCCAAAGCCTAGCATCGCCAGCCCCCTCTCCTTTCTTCTCCTATGGCGTTGCTGTTGGCCATGTCTGCGGTGGCGGCGGGCCTGACCCCAAAGCGCTAGTGTGGGTGGTGTGCCGCGTGATCTCCCGGAGGCGGCAGGGGCGACTTTGGTGTTGGATCAGCAAGCAGCAGGTCTGGCGGCACCCCTTGCCTGTGCGGCAAAGGCCTGATCCATGGCCGGCATGATGCTCTTCCCCTCCTACTGGCGGGATGGATCTGTGCTTGGAGATGGATGGCGCGGAGGTCCAGGTCCTCCACGATGTGGTTTTGTCCAACCGGCGACGCGAGGAGGGACCGGTGAGGGGCGGCTGGAGGCTTTCTACCAACGAGGGTTCGTACGGTTCCAGTCAGTTGTGAAATCGAGGGGGGGGGGGGCTTACAGTGAAAATCACGCCGACTACGGTCATGGCGGACGATGGCGGCGTTTGTGACGTCGTTCCCTTCTTAAGGCATCGTTGTTGCAAGTTGCGGCATCACGCTTGGGATGCTCCGGTGGAAACCCTAGATCTGGGTCTTCCCGGATCGGACAATGTCGACATCTTCGATGTCGTTTTCCCTCCCGAGGGCATCGTTTTTGAGCAGGTGCTGACTGGAGGGGCCCAGAGGTGGAGCGGCGTTACATCCTCCGCATTGTCGATGACAGATCTTGGTGGCCTGGCACAATGGAGTCTCGACGTCCGATGCATGTAGACGGACTCGCGCATGTGGGGTCGACGGCAGGCTTGGCAAGGTCGATGCGTCAGTACCTGCTCTGAAGATGGATGGATGGAAGACGGCGGCGGCGACCTCTGAGAGTGTGCCGGACCGATGTGTACCCCAAACCCGACAATGTGGCTTGGTTGGGGCCTCCGGTTTTAGATGCTAGGCTTTGGTGTGAGGTATGTTTTGGTATTCGGTTCAGACTATCTGCATCCCTTCATCAAGTGGATAGGAGTAGCGACAGGGTTGCCAAGATGGTGACTTCGGACTTATTGATGTATTACTTTGTAAGGCCTTTGTGAATAATTAATAAAGTGGCTGCATGCATCGCCCGAATGCAGAGGCCGGGGGTCATCCTCTTTTTTCAAAAAAAGCATCCATCGCCTGCAAAGGACAAAACACAACTCAGTGATATAGGCCCAAGTGAACAAGTGAAATCACCAACAAGATGCAGTGAAAGAAGAAACACTCATGAATGAAGTAATCAATGAACAGTTGGAACAGGAGCGTGAGCAGACAAGCAGGTGTGAGAATTACCAACATCCACACCTTCCTCCAATTAATACTCACATGCATAATTCTCCAGCAGAACTACCAGTTAGTGAATGAATGTAAAAAAAATAAAGACCTCATGGATGATGTGCAAGAGGAAAATTCAGAGCTCTCTAAAAGTTGGTTTGTAAGAACATATGTTAATGAAGGGATGGGATCAAGTACGGGCTTTAGGCCTACTGGATTGCTAAAAATATTGAGCCATGCCACCCTCCCAAGAAACAATACATTAACGATACTCCTCGATATCAGAAATTTCAACAGAGCAAGCTCCTGTCAAACATGTATTACCTCAACATCAACAACAACATGCAAAATCACAAGGAACGACACCAGTACCTCAACATAGAATTAGAAAAAATGGGGGAGTGCTGGAGATGTGGGAACAAATAGATTACTGGACATAAATGCAATAGATTGTAGAGGAAAAAGAGCAAGTTATGCATAATTCAGCTAATGCTCTTGAAGAAAATTTGTTCACACATATCCCTACAGTGATTATATCCATAGGAGGGAAAAAAGTAGTTGCATTACTGGACACTAGAAGTAATTCTAACATTTATTCATCAAAGCTTTGCTTTAAGAGCCAACTGTGTTATCTTACTTGCTACTATAAGGAATATTTCAGTGGCTAGATAACACATTGTTGTCCTTGAGTGTTGTTTCACAATTGCTAAACACAAATTGCATCCAATGTGTGAGGTATAAGAGCCAACTGAGTTATGCAATGACTTTTACCACTTGCAAAATCTCAAACACATTTGATGAAAGAATAGTTAACACTAACATATTTCATAGATTGAATATCTTAGCGGCATTAAGTTCATACACATACTAGTGTTCCTCCATATCCCCTAGAACTACGGGATCACTTGAACATGGAGACAAAAAATATTATCATGATGTTCATGGTAATGAAAGAAGAATGATCAATGTAACACACATATGAATCCACAATAGGGTTTGGGATACAACTAGACGAAGAGAGAACTCAATGGCGAAGACGTGGATGATGATGACGAGGGTTAACATCGTAGTCTCCTTGATGGGGACAATAGTGTGGCAATTCCGTTTTGCTAATTCCCCCTCTGGGTCCCTTTTAGGGGTGAGGTTTTCTGCTTATGTATGTGGTTTTGGGGCCTATCTGTTCGTCTACAAGATCCGGTCATACGAGGTTGAGTAGTTGACCAGGGGGAGGCCGCGTTGTATGCTATGACTGCTGGTACGAGCGGGTGCAATCATACCATAGACCATCTTGGCTTGTAGAACGCTAGGTTTCTTCCCACCTGTTTGTAGCTTTGTAGGGAAGGCTTCTATCATGTCAATTAGCACAATTTCCACCAAAAAATAGGTGTTTTCCATTGATGCTCAAAATCTCATGCTTCTTTGGGATCCTAGCGAAATCAGGCAAAAAGGGTGTGCAAAAGCGACAAAATACGAAAAATCCTACAATTAAGATGCAAAAACAAAGGTAAGAAATGATGCAAAATGCACTCATCATCTCCCCCAAGTTTAGACTTTCGCTCATGTGAAAGAGCACCTTGCCTCTTAATCTTATTTTAGTGATGATGGCAATGTGAGATTATCAGGTGTTAGGTCCTCTGCATTGATGAAGGATAAGGGAAAGAGGGCTCCCAATTCAAAAAGGAAAAAGAGTGACGACAAAGATCATGAAAGACCAAAGTCTTCGATTTATCTTTTTATGTCAATAGGTAAGCCACACCATTAAGAGGGGTTGAGGTAATGTTTGGAGTGTGGGGATCATGCTAAGTTCACTTCATTTCATACACCTGCACGAACATACAAATACACATCAAATTCAGCATTGCAATCCAAATCTTCAAATATACATCTTCTCTTGTGCCCCTAGATCTCGGGGGTCCAATGGTTTCTGTCGGCGTTCTGGGAACGGGGGTCCCCAGACCTGCCTGCCTGCAGCCTGCGGCGTGGCTCAAAGGAGGCCCAGCACAGCCCATCTCCATCAACGCAAGCTCAAGACCCTCGCGAGGGGCCAAGCCTCGCGGGGCGGACGATGAGGAGCTTCTTCAGGCACGGCCTCATCAGGCTGGCTCACGAGGAGGCGGAGAGTTCAAGGCGGGGTACCTCACGAGGTGCCCATGACGCAAGCCATGACGACCAAGGGCGCCAGTCGGGCGCCAGCCCGCGCAGTGTCCTCCTTTCCTCTTTGGTGCAAAGGGGGTAAGTGCAGGCGAGAGCATCAAGCAAAGGCGTCCATTTCGGTGCAACAAGACCAAGACCAGCCCAACGGCCGGAAGGAAGTCATGGTGGAACCCGAGCCGGCGTCGCCACCAGAGCCTTTGACAGGCGAGGACCAACTTTAGTCAGGATAAGTGTACCCGTTGTTCCCCTTCAAAATGGCCAATTGTTGGCGCCCTTCCCGCTCAAATATTTGGGAAGAGGCCCAGGGCCTTTGCCTATAAATGGGACTAGCCACCCCCAGGGTAGAGGCATCTGGACCTGACCTAGCAATCGGGATCCTCACCAAGAAACCAGTAGATAGAGCGATTGAACTCCTCCCAGCAGTTCGTCGCACTAGCCAAGAACAGACCCTCGCGAGGCTGTTCTGCCTTGTATTGTTCATCATCAAGCCCAAGAGGCAATCCACCACACCACACACTGGAGTAGGGTACTACACCACAATGGTGGCCTGAACCAGTATAAATCTTGTGTCTCTTGTGCTGTTCAGTTTGGTAGTTTAGGTCCTAGCGATTCGGCGAGGAGCGAGCCGGTAGAGGGTTGAATCTCCGCGCGCACCCCAGTGTTCGAACCTCAAGGGTCTGCCGGAACCCAAAATCTGACATTTGGCGCGCCAGGTAGGGGTGCGCCGGAATTTGCCTTCCGTCGTCTCGTTCCTCCCCGACCATCGCATCCATGTCTGACGCTCGTCGGGCTCGCGCCGGGCGCCGAGCCGCCCTCGCTTACCATGTCGCCCAGACGGCTCCCGTCGGCGGGCGCCCTCGTCGTCCCCCGTCACCTGCCGTCAACACCGCCACCGGCCCGGCGGGGAACGGGCGGCAAGCATCGTCCCAGCATTCCCCGGTGACCTCTAGGGAGGAGCCGCGCAGCTTCTTCCTCACCCACCCCGTCGCGCCGGCTCCCTCGGTCATCGCGGCCCTCCTGGGCGGCTCGCAGGCGCCGCCCTCTAGCCGCCACGTCAAGCCATTCGTCCGCCGGGTCGGCGCCGCCGCCACGAGGCAGTGGGCTCCCTTGGGCCAGACGGAGCCGTCGGCCGGGCTGACCTTCGACTCTGAGGACCACCCCACCAACTTGGCCAGCTCGGGCACGCTCCCCATGCTCTGCACGCCCACCATCTGCCAGGTGGTCGTCACCAGGACCCTCATCGACGGTGGCGCAGGCCTCAATGTGCTCTCGGTTGAGGCCTTCAACTTCCTCTGCATACCCCGGGAGCGGGTGCAACCCAGCCGGCCTTTCTCGGGCGTCGGAGGCGGGTCGTCCAGCTCCTTGGGGCAGATCCGACTCCCGGTAACTTTCGGCACCTACGACAATTTCCGCACGGAGCTGGTTGATTTTGACATCACCCCCATCGGCCTCCCCTACAATGCCATCCTCGGCTATCCAGCATTGGCCAAATTCATGGCCGCGACTCACCCGGGGTACAACCTCATGAAGATGCCCGGGAGCAACGGCGTCCTCACCATGCCCGGGGACACCGAAGGTGCGCTACGAGTACTCAAGCTCGCCCTCATGACGGCGGCGGCGGCGCGGCCCGCCGACGCA
This sequence comes from Triticum dicoccoides, assembly GCF_002162155.2. NCBI lineage: Eukaryota > Viridiplantae > Streptophyta > Magnoliopsida > Poales > Poaceae > Triticum > Triticum dicoccoides. The sequence goes on from NC_041389.1 coordinate 234,004,842, forward strand.
GAAACCTCCAAGCCCAAGGGGGCTGCGCCGACCAAGAAGAAGCAGTTGTTCACCCAAGACAAGGCGGAAACCAAGCAGGTACCTGTCGACGAGGACGGGTCCACTAACGCCACTTTCACCATAGGCGCCAACCTCGAGCCTGAGCAGGAGGAAGCCCTGGTCAAGTTCCTGCGTGCAAACAAGAAGGTGTTCGTCTGGGAGCCCGATCAGCTGGCAGGGATCCCATGGGGCGTAATCGAGCACCACCTCAACGTGTGTCCCAACGTGCGTCTCGTGAAGCAGAATGCGAGGAGGCAGTCCACTGAAAAGCAGGCCTTCATCGTCCAAGAGACCCGCAAGCTAGAAGCTGCGGGGGTTACTCGCGAGGTCCGATACCCGGATTGGTTGGCCAACCCCGTGGTTGTGCCAAAGAAGGGAGGAAAGGAACGCATGTGTGTCGACTTCACCAACCTCAACAAAGCATGCCCGCAAGATCCGTTCCCGCTCCCTCGCATCGACCAGATCGTCGATTCCACCACTGAGTGTGACCTGTTATGCTTCCTGGATGCCTTCTCCGGGTATCACCAGATCAAGATGGCGGTGGAAGATGTGGAGAAGACAGCCTTCCTAACCCCGTGTGGGGTGTACTGCCATACATGCATGCCATTCGGACTGCGCAACGCGGGGGCAACCTTTCAGCGGCTCATGCGCATCACCTTGGGCCCACAGCTCGGGAAGAATGTGGAGGCTTATGTCGATGACATCATAGTGAAGTCTCGCGAGGCCAAGACCCTAATACAAGACCTGGAGGAAACCTTCGCGAGCCTCAACGCGGTGAGCCTGCGACTCAACCCGGAGAAACGTGTGTTTGGAGTCCCCTCGGGCAAGCTCTTGGGTTTCCTCGTGTCCCACCGAGGCATCGAGGCCAACCCAGAAAAGGTCAAGGTAGTTGAGGACATGAGCCCACCAAAGACCCTCAGGGAAATGCAGAAGCTCACGGGGCGCGTGACGGCGCTGGGGCGCTTCATCTCCCGATTGGGGGAGCGGGCGCTGCCTTTCTTCCAGCTGATGAAGAAAAAGGGGCCCTTTGAATGGACTGAAGAGGCCGACAAGGCGTTCCAAGATCTCAAGAGATACCTAACCAGCCCTCCAGTGATGGTGGCCCCGCGCCCTCAAGAGCCCTTGTTACTCTACCTCGCCGCCACTCCCTACTCCGCTAGCGCAGCCCTGGTGGCAGTTAGAGAGGAGCGTCGGGCCAAGACCACGGCAGCCACCCGTGCCAAGGCAAAGATGGATCAAAAGGGACTCACGGGAGTCACCACCATGACCGAGGAAGATCAGCCGTCGCAGCGGAGCGCACCAGGGGCGAGAGAGGCCCTTCCTCCAGGCAACCAGCTTCTGGAGGCTCCACCACCTCGGGAGGCACCATGGCCTCCCGAGGACGCCACCAGCACCGACGCCCCAAGCCTCGTCGAGCACCCGGTGTACTTCGTCAGCACAGTGTTACGGGATGCGAGGGCACGGTACCCCATGCCACAGAAGCTCCTCCTCGTGCTGCTGGTGGCTTCGCGCAAGCTGCGACACTACTTCCAGGGTCATCTGATCAAGGTTGTCTCGGCATACCCCTTGGAAAGGGTGCTCCGGAGCCCTAACTCAGCCGGAAGGGTCGCCGAGTGGAACATTGAACTGCAAGCATTCCAACTCGAATTCAGCACGACCAGAGTCATCAAGGGGGCCGCGTTGGCAGATTTCGTGGCCGAATGGACAGAGGCACCGGGCCTCAGGGCCGGCGAGGATCGATCCCTTTCCCCAGGAAGCGAGGCGCCAGAAGGCTGGGTCATGTACTTCGACGGAGCGTTCTCCAGGCAGGGCGCTGGTGCTGGGGCGGTGCTCATATCTCCCACTCAGGACAAGCTCTACTATGCCGTGCAGCTCTGTTTCCAGCAAGGCGAGAAGGTCTCCAACAATATAGCAGAGTACGAGGGATTGATAGCGGGCCTGAAGGCCGCCGCTGCCCTGGGAGTGAAGCGTCTTACTATCAAGGGCGATTCGCAGCTCCTTGTCAATTTCTCCAACAAGGTATACGAGCCAAGAGATGAGCACATGGAGGCCTACCTTGCGGAGGTCCGCAGGATGGAGAAGCAGTTCTGGGGGTTGGAGCTACAGCATGTACCCCGCGACACTAATCAAGAGGCCGACGACATCGCCAAATGAGCCTCCAGGCGGTTGCCCCAGGAGCCGGGCATCTTTGAGGAACGACTCTTCAAGCCTTTAGCCCTGCCACCATTGTCGAGCACAGCACAGCCTCGGGCGGAGCTTCCTCATCCACCTGCCTCGGGAGCCCCAGCCTGTGGCCTGGCCTCAGGAGCACGCCTGCTCCTGACAATGGAGCCTCAGGAGGGGTGCTAGATCACAGAGCTCAGGAGCTACTTAACGCGAGGGACCTTGCCGGAGAAGGAGGAGGCAGAGCGTGTGGCGCCGCAAGCCACATCGTACTGCATCATGGATGGAGAGCTCTACCGGAAACGGCCGAACGATGTGTCCCTGCATTGCATCACCAGGGAACAAGGGAAGGAACTACTGGCAGATATACACGGTGGAGACTGTGGGCATCATTCATCATCACGGACCCTCGTCGGCAAGGCGTTCCGTAGCGGTTTCTATTGGCCCACTACGCTCAATGACGCTGTCGAACTTGTGAAGGCTTGCGAGGCCTGCCAATTCCATGCCAAGCAGATCCATCAGCCGGCAGGAGGTCTGCAAACCATACCCCTCACATGGCCATTCGCGGTCTGGGGGCTGGATATCCTGGGCCCTTTTCCTCGGGCGCCAGGGGGCTATCGCTACCTCTACGTCGCCGTGGACAAGTTCACCAAGTGGGCCGAAGTCGAGGCCGTCCGCACCATCCCTACTGGTTCTGCGGTAAAGTTCATCAAGGGCATCGTGAGCCGGTTCGGAGTGCCGAACCGCATCATCACTAACAACGGTTCGCAGTTCACCAGTAACCTTTTCAAAACATATTGTGCTAACCTTGGAACGCAGATATGCTACGCTTTGGTGGCGCACCCTCAAAGCAACAGCCAGGCCGAACGGGCCAACGCAGAAGTCCTGAGGGGCCTCAAGACCAGGACATTCAAGAAGAAACTGGAGGCCTGCAGCAGAGGCTGGTATGACGAGCTTCAGTCCGTGCTGTGGTCCATCCGCACAACCGTGACCAAGCTGACTGGGGAGACCCCCTTCTTCCTGGTCTACGGAGCCGAAGCGGTCCTCCCTCACGAGGTCAGGCGTCGATCCACGCGGGTCCTGGCGTTCGATGAGACGCTGCAGGACGCCATGCGGGGGACGGACCTCGTGCTGGGGGAGGAGCGTCATCGAGAAGCTGCACTGCGAGCGGCAAAGTACCAGCAGGCACTCCGGCAGTACCACTGCCGCAACATCCGCCCCAGAACTCTCGATGTAGGGGACCTCGTGCTCCGCCGGGCCCTCTCCAGGGAGGGACTACATAAGCTCTCTCCTATGTGGGAGGGCCCGTTCAAGGTTGTTCATGTTTCCAGGCCCGGCTCCGTGCACTTGGAGACTCAGGAGGGAGTACCTATACAGAACGCGTGGAACATCCAGCACCTCCGGAGGTTTTACCCCTGAAAAGGCCCAGGGCCTGTGAAGAAGGCAAATGCCTGTGAAGCTCATCTTTTTGGAAAAGGCCCAGAGCCTGTGAAGAAGGCAAATGCCTGTGAAGCTCATCTTTTTGGAAAAGTCCCAGAGCCTGTGAAGAAGGCAAATGCCGTGAAGCTCATCTTTTTGGAAAAGGCCCAGAGCCTGTGAAGAAGGCAAATGGCTGTGAAGCTCATCCTTTGGGAAAAGGCCCGGAGCCTGTGAAGAAGGCGAATGCCTGTGAAGCTGTCACGTTTTGGAAAGGGCCCGGAGCCTGTGAAGAGGGCCAACGCCCATGAAGCTGCTTCCCCGAAGAAAGGCCCGGAGCCTGTGAAGAAGACCAACGCCTGTGAAGCTCGCCGCCCGTGACACTCTCACGTAATAATGAGTTGGGGCTATACACACCTCGGAGTCTCAGGGGTGCCGGCCTCAGGCCCTGGGGCTCCCTCCCACGCCCAGTGGTAGCACTTAGCTCCGCACTGGTGAGAAGACGTCGAAGACTAGACTAGGTGCCGGACGCGACTTTTTCATTTGCTTTCCGCAGTTGGCTAGTTCATTCCCATTTGGAGTTTTTATCGAAACTGTCGCCGCCTTTTGACCTGTGGTTCTTCGACTTTTTTCGCTCTCCTGCATCGATTTCTCTTGCACGGGGGCTCGCGAGGCGGAAGCCCCGGGAGCCCTCGCGAGCATTCCTGCCCCTATTGCTCAAGTTTTGACGGCCCGGGTCCCCTACCAGAGCACCCCTCCGGACCGTGCCTCACGGCCACCGCGACGCGAATACAGGGCCTGGGTCGGTCGCCCCCGCGGCTGAAGCTAGGGATTACTTGCGAATGGGCACACAACGGAAAGGAACAATATCGGGATAACAAAACAGTATGATGATTGACGACGTTAACCCAAACGCGCCCCCACGGGGCCACACATTGCTGTCTTTTTGCGCAGGAGAAAAGAAAGGAAAGAACAAAAGCAGGCGAAGCACGTCCCGCGCCGGCCCTCTTGGAAGACTCGAGCGCCTCCGGAGCTCAGGCGGACTCCCTCTCGCGCTTCACCGGGGTGCGACGGCGAGCAGACCCGCTGCCACCCTCCAAGCAGGCGCGACGACGTGGAGGCTGGCCGCGGCCGCTGCAAGAAGGGTCGCTACCCGAAGAAGAGCTGGTGAAGCTTGAGGAGTCACGGGCGTCGCCAACCACCCGCGCGGTGCCCTCTCCGTCCTCGCCAGGGCTGAGTCCCCGACCACGGTCGTCGTCTTCAGGGCAGCACCCCACACGGCGACCATCTTCCCCAAACACCCTCACGTAGAGGGTGGCGTCGCCGTCGAACTTGAAGTGCAGAGAGCACCGGCTGCGGAGACCACGCGCACGAGCAAACGTCTGCCAGCCGCGGGTCAGGGCCAGGTTCCCTGCAGCGGAGACCTCCAGCGAAGCCCACGAGGCCCGACTGCAGCAGCCATCCGCCTGCAGCCAGAGGCCACCCAAGGCGCCAGCTGGGAGCTCACCCAGGAGGAAGCGAGGGAGCTGAAGCCGGGCGCCGGTCGGCTCCACCACCCACACAATGAACTACGGCAGCGCCTCCGCAGTATGGAGGCGAGGCCTCGGGGGTCGCACGGCCGGAGCACGCCCGCCGACCATGGCCAGCCGCTCATCGCCGCGTAGAGAGCCACCTCCGCGACCGCGGGGGGCTGCCGTGGAGGCCACATGATGCTTGTGAGGGCGACCTCGACCGCGCTTGGGCGGGGGAGAGGAAGACTCGACCTGGCGGGCTTTTCCTTTCTCTGCGGCCGAAAACTTCCTTGGTGGAGCCATGGAGAAGAAGGAGAAGCAAGAGGGGATAGGCTGGAAGGGCGCATGCCGTTCTCTACTTATAGCCGGCGAAGGCCAACCGTTGACCCCCACAATCGCAGGTAATCATGACCCGCTTTGCATGCAGGGACTTGTCGAATCCGTGCGGTTACCAAGGCGTCGTGGGGAAGCGGAGTTGCCCCCGACCAATCGACCGCCATGCGGCGCCCAAGGCCGCAGGCTGTTAGGGCCCACGACGCTTCGCACTTGCCCTTTCGCCTCTCTGCTCGGCCAAGTTCGGGTGCGCCGTGGGCCCGGGGGCTACTGTCGGCGTTCTGGGAACGGGGGTCCCCAGACTTGCCTGCCCGCAGGCTCAAAGGAGGCCCAACATAGCCCATCTCCATCAACGCAAGCTCAAGACCCTCGTGAGGGGCCAAGCCTCGCGGGGCGGATGATGAGGAGCTTCTTCAGGCGTCACCGTAGCTGTCTTCCTCCGCCGTCACCGTAGCTGTCTTCCTCCGCCGAGTTAGGGCGTGGAAGATCTGACCTGACGAACTTCACATCTGTTCTTCCCAGTTCATCATGTTCTTCACTTCGGGTAATTAAAAGTTACTTTTAACTGCTCGCTTTGATTCTCAAGTTTTCCTAAAAATCTTCAAAGGTGTTTATTCTTCAATTTTTCACACACATAAACACCTCACATGTCATCTGTTCTTGATTCGTTTCTCTAAGCAATGATTTTCTTCAAGATTCCTCAATTGTGTGGATCTTGGATCTATACAACTCTGGAACCTAAGACAAAGAACGCTTAGTGAAATTCGTCAAGACTCATCTGGTTAAATTCCTCAAACTTGTTCTTATTGAAAAATCTTCTGAGAATGCATATGACCTCTCCAAATTCCTCGCAACTATACTCTGTTCACAGGTACTCATGTCCACTGCTGAATCACTAGGTTCTCATCAACTTAACTCATTTGCAGCGTTCCTCGAAGAAAAGTTGCATACCTCTTCAGAAACTTCAGTTGTTCATATTCCTCAGCTGAAGAAACCGGGTGACAAAAGGCCCCAGAAGGGAGGAAAGAAGCCTGAGGTCATGACTGCTTTTGAGATCCCTGAGGACATTTACGCAGACTATTGCACACCTGATGAGGCCAAGTTTGGTAGGGAGAAGAAAAATCAGCGCAAGGTGCACATACAGAGGATTGAAAGCATATGGGCGCGAGAATGGAGGGAGTACAGTTATGTAACTCCCAAGTACATGAAGAAATTCGCACTCAACCCACCATGCCCAAGACCTCCATTGGCACCAGGCCAGTTGGCAAATCCCACTAGCCTCAAGCACGGTGAGGATTATCCCGATGAATGGGCAAAGCGCCAGGCCAAATTGGCAAAGCAAGCAAAGGAAGCAGTGAAGAAATTCAACGCAGACTCTGCTGCTGCTGCCTCTGCTCGTCAGCCTAAGAAGGCAATGCACAAGAAGCCTGCGCACAATTCCAGTGCTTCACCTTCATTGCCCTCACGGCCAAGCTCCTCTGCTATGCCATTAAGGCCAGATTCTTCAAGGCCCTCACGGCAAATTCCTCAGACTGCTCCTTCAAAGTCCTCAGCTCCTCCGTCAAAGTCTTCAGCTGCTCCAACAAAATCCTCGGAACCTGTGCATCCCGCCACATGCCAAAGGACTCAAGGCTTCTGTATTGCCTCAGGAGCATCTGCAAGCTCCTCCGCTGCTCGAAATTCCTCGGCTGGCCCCTCTCTGCTGAAGAAAAAGGCCACTGCTGGAAGAGGCACTCGCCCAAGTCCTCACAAGAAGCAGGTCGCCTCCCATGTACCTTCTGATGATGATGAGGCTGATGATGAAGAACTTGCCGAAATCATCAGAAACAGGCAAGCCAGGGCCGCTAGAGCCAAAGGCAGCAATGTGCCATTGATGCTGGATCCAAAGTTGATCCTCGATTACATTGACCTATGGCACAAGGATCCTAACACACCTTTGCCGGAGATGAACCTCACTCCTGGTCAAAGTCATGTTCTCACTACCTTCATTGAAGAAGAGAAATGGAAATTTGCACAAGGCAGAAGTTTGAAGAAAGCACAGTACAAGAAACAACGCTACCTCAAGGACAATGTCCTCACTCTCACCCTTGATCAGCTCATTGCTCTGCAAGCTGAAATCAAGCAATTGAGTGATGAATTTGATCTCTACTATGCTGATTGGAAGGGCGCCAAGGTGCGTTTCGTCAATCTGACAAAGAAATTCACTTCAAGTGCTGCTCCACCTGTGCACATTGAAGTTGCTCAGGCCGAGGCATCTGCTCAGCCTACTAAAGAAAATGCCAGCACCGCTGATGACATTGAGGCTGCTGAAGAAAATGAGAGTGCCAGGGCTGGTGACTCCATTCCAGCCGCTGAAGAAATTGCCAGGGCATCCACTAGTGGCGCGCCTGAAGAAAGTGAACAAGTCAGGGCAACTGCATCAGTTGCGCCTGAAGAAAATGAACTAAAGTCCTCTGCACCTCCTGCGCCTACACCAACTCCAATCCTTCCATCTGCATCAGATGCGAAGAAGACCAAGGCTGCAGAACGTGCAGCTGTGAAGAAAAGGAAGACATCAACTTCTTCAAATTCTTCAGCTCCGAAGAAGATGAAGACTCTGATCAGTTCGATTGACAATCCAATTGATGCCGTTCCAGTTTCATCAATGCCATCAAAGGACCTTGTTCCTTTTGGTGAAGATTATGTGATTCCTGATGAATCTGATGAAGAAACTCCTTCTACTGCTTCGTCAGAGCAGTTGGACGAAATTGAAGTGGATAAGATCCCTTCAACCCTAGTCATTTCCTCACCTTTGCCTCAGTTTACTGCTGAAGAGGCAGGTGTTGAAGAAACTGAATAGGAGGATGTGGACATTGGCTGTACCACTCCTGTGCTCAATGATGAATTTTGGGACAGTCAACATCCAAACTCCCCAATGTTCACTCCCCTTCAAGCTATTCCTCAGTCCCCTGCTACCACTGGAGTGCAAATGGGATCTGAAGAACCTCATGCAACCCCAAGTGTTCATGAAGAAATTCCAGCCACTAGTGCTGAAGAAATTGTCAATGAAGAATTGACGACTCCGGCTGAAGCTGAAGAAGAGCCTGAAATTCCTCAGCCTGAGGAACCTAAGATTGCGATTCCTGAGGTAGTGCTGCAATTGACTGGCACTCCTCAGCCCAAGCCGAAGGATCCCTTCTCAAAGAAGCAAAAATTCAAGGCTGATGATTTCTTTGGCGAGCATGTGTTCTTCACTGAATTCAACCCCTATGACAATGCTCGTCTTAGAAGGAAGCGTTTCTGGACTGCCAGCCAGGCCAACTTCTATTCCTCAGTGCTTTTCAACAAGGATAAAGTCTTCGATCATGAGCATATTCCTCATGTGGACATGGAATCCATGCCTTGCTTCTCTCAAGTCCTCATCATGATTCATGACGTTGGCTTGCTCAATTTCTGCTCTGACATTGTTGATTGGAATGAAGAGCTTATTCTTCAGTTCTACGCAACTTTGCATATCACAGGCGATGCTGCTGACGTCAACTCATGGGTGTTGGACTGGATGACTGAAAACACTCATTACAAGGCACCAGCCTCTGAATTGCTTCATGCCCTGCCAATCATTCCTCCACCTGACGGTGCTCGTTGTCTGTATGATGAGCCTGAACTCACTGATCATTATATGCAAGTGCTCATGAAGCCGTTGAAACCGGGTCAAGCTCCCAGGACCAAATTCCTCGTGAAGGAATTGCTCTATGTGCCCAGAACAATCTACCACATTCTGACGAAGACCATGAGTCCCATCAAAGGCCATGACTCATCCGATGAATAAATAATCGGAATGATGAAGAACATGCTTTTCAACATCATGCATGGCATTCCCATAAATTATCATGATTTCTTCATGAGGACTCTGGCGAATGTTGCACTTTCTCCATTTGAGCTGAAGCCTTACGCGTCGTGGATCATGGGATTCCTCAGAACAAGGTCTTCACTAAACTACAAGGCTGATTTTCAGAATCACCTCAGCTACTTGCCCCCTATTGAAGTCCTCAAGCGGATAATTTCCTCATCTGATGAGAAGGGCAAGTCACCAGCCGTTATCGATGAAGGCATTCGTCCATTGGATGGTCAGTTCTGCAAAGCTGCATCTTACTCTACCAATGATGACTCTGCCACTCATGATACTGCCGCCAATGCTACCAAGACAAATCCTCAAGCTACTGCTCCTCATGTGCTGACTGATCGTGAACTGCTGATTAGTCTTCACCAGAAGGTGGATCGCAACCACAAGTGGGTTAAGCGTCAGTTTGGTTCTATTCTTCACAACATGACTTCCACACATAATGAAGTGAAGAAAAACCACTACTACCCCCATCAAGTATTTGATCACACCTGGGCTATTCTATCACATCTATATGGTGAAGAAGATTTGAAGCAAATGGGCTTCAAAGAAGACTTTGACTGGTCTGCTCCTCCACCGAAGAAATTCAAGAGGGTCAAGGTTCCTTCCTTGGTGTCCAGCTCATATTCTTCATCACGCGCCACGGACGAGCACGAAGACTTGGACGACACTGCAGCAAGCCCTACATCAACTCAAGACCCTTACAACCCTGGCGCTCCTCCATCTTCATGATATTCTTCAGGGGCATTAGTCCTCAATTTCAACCCTTTTGGTCATTTGATGACAAAGGGGGAGAAATTTGAGTTAGTCTTCAAGCGGGTCTATCTTATATGGGCGTTTTTTTGCTAAGTTACAACTCTCGTTCTTCTAATGACTTTGCTGGATCGAGTTGTAATCTTAAACTCTATGGTGACCTGATACTTCTGTTGTGTTCTTCTGCATGCTTATTCCTCATTAATGTTAATGCACGCATGCTGAATTACATAAGTCACCATATTTTAGCATGCATTTCAAATTCTTCATATTATATATTTAATGCGTGTATGAATTACAAGATATAGGGGGAGATCTCCATGATTATAATCTTCAAGTGTGCATTGCTTCAAAAGCAAATTCCTCACTATGCACATCTTTAGGGGGAGTTCTTCTATATCTTGCAATCAGATTCCTCAATATCAGTATTTACACTTCACATGTTTATCCCCGTTGAAAACTTAACCTATATTGTCATCAATCACCAAAAAGGGGGAGATTGTAAGTGCATCTAGTGCCCCTTAGTGATTTTGGTGTATTGAAGACTTATAGGTTAAGGGACTGATGATCTTCTCAATTTGCACTTCGTTTGCTATACGAGGATGAGCGGGTTGTCTTCGAGGAATTCGATCCGCATTTTCTTCAGGAGCATTTTCCTCAGCACCATTTTCTTCAGGTACGCCAGCTCGTCGTTCCTCACATTCTGGAATGAATTCTTCAGCAGATTCTTCAGTGGGAATGACATCCTCAATAGCTTTGAACTTGATAGATTCCTTAGGTGTTGGTTCATCTATCACAGAAGGTAGGTGCTCTCTTTGCGAGCCATTAGTTTCATCGAACCGCACATCTACAGTTTCAACAACCTTGTGAATAACGTTGTTGAAGACTTTGTAGGTGTGCGAGTCCTTTCCGTAACCAAGCATAAAACCCTCATGTGCTTTCGGTGCAAATTTAGAAGTGTGATGAGGATCTCTGATCCAACATTTAGCACCGAAGACTTTGAAGTAACTCACGTTGGGTTTCTTGTCAGTGAGGAGTTCATAGGCAGTTTTCTTGAAGAATTTGTGAAGATATACTCTGTTGATGATGTGGCACGCAGTATCAATTGCCTCAATCCAGAAACGACGAGGCGTCTTGTATTCATCAAGCATAGTGCGAGCCATCTCAGCAAGAGTTCTTTTCTTGCGCTCCACGACACCATTCTGCTAAGGAGTATAAGGAGCAGATAACTCATGAGTAATACCAAGTTCATCAAGATAGTCATCAAGACCGGAATTCTTGAACTCAGTCCCATTGTCACTTTTGATGTGCTTGATCTTCACACCAAAGTTTGTTGAAGCCCTCGAATAAAATCGTTTGAAGACTTCCTGCACCTCATGTTTGCAAGTGACAATGTGTACCCAAGTGTAACGAGAATAATCACCAACAATAACAAAGCCATATAGAGATGCATCGTTTGAAACAGCAGAATAGTGATTAGGACCAAAGAGATCCATGTGAAGCAATTCAAATGGACGAGTGGTAGTCATGATAGTCTTCGCTGGATGCTTGGCTGTAAGTGCATCTAGTGCCCCTTAGTGATTTTGGTGTATTGAAGACTTATAGGTTAAGGGACTGATGTGTTTGTGAGTGTACACAGGTCTATAAGTCTATGAGGAGTTTTATATTTACAGAGAAAGTCGACCCCTAAAAATGAAGTTCTTAAACTGAAGACTTTAGATTTCTGAAGACTTTGAAAGTGAATGGTCTGACCTTGAACACTAGGCAATCATTCGAGGAACATGAAGCGTGAAGACTTTTGTTCTTGTAGTTTCATTTTCTCTTTCTTGAGTCATAGGAAACACCGTACTGTTAAAGGGGATCGAGGAAATACTAAGGAAAAATTTCCATGTGATGCTCAACTCAAAATCCTACACCTACCAATCCCTTCGAGTGAAGCCATTGGAAATCTCATACAGTTCAGTCATATTCTTCAGTGACAGAGACAAAGTTCTTTTGGTCTCTGAGGAATTTGTTCTGACTGAGGAGTTAGGAATTCACCATTGTGAATTGCCTACACAGTGAGGAACATGATAGCCCGAGGATTTTGATAGTCAAAATTCCGACCGTTTCTGTGCTATGCGCCAGCTGTTCCAAAATATCAACCCACCTAATGGTCATATCAGACAAGGGAATTTATGTCTTATCATGTCGGGCTGCTCCCTAGGCTATAAATAGCCGCCCCCTACAACCACTAGCTGGTTGGCTTCTCCGAGAGAAACTGACACTTGTCATTTGAGAGCATCCCATCCTCCAAGGACTTTGAGCGAAAATCATCAAGTGAGGAAAACCCAAAACCCAACACCTACAAACCCAAAGTGATTGAGCATCACTGAAGAGATTGATCCTGCATGGATCCGATGCTTGTTTCCTTTGAAGACTGTGCTTCTTCCAGACGGTTAGGCGTCAACGTCTAGAGCATCCAAGAGGAATTGTGGATCGCCAAGTGACCGAGTTTGTGAAGGTTCGGAAGTCACCTGAAGACTTACCACGAGTGATTGGGCGAGGTCTGTGTGACCTTAGCTCAAGGAGAATACGGTGAGGACTGTGTGTCCGGGACTGGGTGTCCTCGGGTTTAAATACTCAGCCGCTCCAACCAGATGTACAACTGAGGCAGCAGTTGGAACTGGTCTACCAAATCATTGTCTTCACCAAGCCTACTGGTTCTATTTCCTCAACTCTTTCATTTCCTCATGTCTGTTGTATGCCTGTTCATATCTGTTTGAAGACTTTGACTGAAGACTTTCTCAATTTCCTCAGTTCAATTTCTTCAGTCTGTCCGTCTTCTTTCTTGTGTTATCCTGTGTTTACGCTTTCTGTACTCTGTGCTTGTCTTCATTTCATCATGATGACTATGCTTGTGTTCTGTTATGTTTACTTCTGCGTACTTATTCCGCTGCTAGTAGTTCTTCATTTAGGAATTTCCTCACCAGCAAATTCGTCATTGAAGAATTCATAAAAATCGCCTATTCACCCCCCACTAGTCGATATAACGCACTTTCATTGGCCTTGGTCATCTTTCCAGCTTCACAGGCTCCGCATAAGTGATCCTTGAGGAATTTGACATTCTCAATGCCAATGACATGCTTCTTCTTCGCAAGCGTGTGCAAATTCCTCAGGCCAGCATGACCAAGTCGTCGATGCCATAGCCAGCCTTCTGAAGCTTTTGCAAGTAGACATATGGCCGGTTGTGGTCCTGTAGAGAAATCAACAATGTACAAGTCTCCTCTCCTAAAGCCTTCGAAGACTTTGGAATTGTCAGCTTCCATGATCACAACACAACGATATTTGCCAAAGACAACAACCATATCAAGATCACAAAGCATTGAGACAGACATGAGGTTGTATCCTAAGGACTCGACAAGCATGACTTTGTCCATGTGTATGTCCTTAGAGATCGCAACCTTACCTAGACCCAATACCTGACTTTTGCCTTTGTCAGCGAAGATGATATGCTTCAGATGTGATGGTGATAAAGGTGCATCCATCTACAGATTCTTGTCACCAGTCATGTGATTTGTACATCCACTATCGAGGACCCACTCATTGGCTTTGGGTTGATCATCCTGCAGATGAATTAGTGCAACTTACGAACTCATATACTTCATCAGTGAAGAATATGACATCAATATCATCAGATCAATTTCTACGAGCAATAGAACAAATAAATTGATATGAGGACGTGTGAAATGAAAGTTCATTTCATCATGATTTGCCTGCGTCCTATCAGGCATTGTTCAGGTCTCTAGCAAATTCTTCAGACGTTTGAGCACGTCTGGAGACCTGACCCTGCATTAAGAGATTAGTTCTTTTTATTCACCACCCACATCTGAAGGGGTGGCAAAGAATTCATCACTCTGCGAGCACCATATGAGAAAGGTGGCATAGAAGCCAGTCCACTTCGTTTGACATAAGAGGGGTTAGGGTAAGCATATGAATAAGCAAAGAAATTCTTCGAGGACTTATGAACATAATGATTTGAAGAATGATGCTCATATTCATAGCCCTTAGCTCTACCCTGCAAAACAGAGGGGTTAGCACGATGATGATCATATGAGGACTTTGATCCTTTTGAGGAATTTTATCCATGCGAGGAAACTTGTCCATATGAGGACTTGGATCGATATGAAGAATTTGGTTCATATGAAGAATTTGATCTGGAGTTCCTATTTCTCACAGGTGGTGTCATGAGGACATTCACCTGAAGACTTTCAAGGCAACTTTTGGGAACCCAGATTTTCTTCACAGGGGAACCGTTCCTGCAGTTAGTGCCCACATATCTAGCAAATACTTCACCATTCTGATTTTTGAACAGTTTATAGTTGGAGTCAAATGACTCATCAGAAGAATGAGGAGATTCACGTGTAAAGCCAGATAAGTTGGATGGATCAACTGGAGGTCCCTTTGCAGCAACCCATGAGGTTTTGGGGTACTGCTCAGGCTTCCAATATGTTCCATCAACATTGAGTTTCCTCTCAAAGGCAATACCCTCTTTCCTAGGGTTTCTGTTGAGGATCTACTTTTTGAGCACATCACAAAGAGTCTGATGCCCTTTGAGGCTTTTGTACATGCATGTCATGTACAATTCCTTCAGCCCTGCATCATTAGTGATACTTGCATTGTCCTCAGATGAGGAATTAGTGATAGCAGAGACATATGAAGAATTTGTAGCATTAGAAGCATTTGAACATTCAGGTGAAGAATTAGCAGTTTCACGTTCAATGCACTTCAGACATGGAGGAACAAATTCTTCCTAAGTAGCGCTGATTTGTTGAGCAAGTAATGAATCATGCTCCTTATGAAGATCTTCATAATCCACTCTTAGCTTTTCAAGATCTTGCTTTCTTTGAAGAGATTCAGAAGAAAGCTTCTCGTGATCTGATAAGAGAGTGTTATGATGATCTTAAAGGACGTCAAACTTGGACTGAAGTCTCTGAAGACTCTCAGCCAAAGCTTTTGACTGATCCATTTCTTCACCCAACATATCATCGCTCTTATTTAGCATATATTGAACTTTTTCCAGAGCTCTTTGTTGTTTAGTGGCAAGGGAAGCAAGTTTGACATAGCTGGGGCCAAATTCATCACCTGATTCATCATCACTAGATTCAGAAAGGTAGCATTCAGTTACCTTGGCACCCTCTGCCATGAGGCACGGTGAAGAGGATGACGATTCAGGTGCAAAAGTCATCTCCTTGAGGGAATCCTTGTAATCCTCAAACCAAGGATCATGATGAGTATGATGACCTTCATAGACCTTAGAGAGCCGGTCCCAGATTAGCTTCGCGTGATTGAGGTGCATGACGTTCCTGAACTGATTTCGGGACAAACAGGAGCAGATGACATCCTTTGCTGTGAGGTTGAGTAGAGTGTACTCGCGAATGTCATCAGCCTCCGCCATCTTGCTGTTGGAAATATGCCCTAGAGGCAATAATAAAAGTATTATTATTATATTTCCTTGTTCATGATAATTGTCTTTTATTCATGCTATAACTGTATTATCCGGAAATCGTAATACACATGTGAATACATAGACCACAATATGCCCTAGTGAGCCTTTAGTTGACTAGCTCGTTGTGATCAACAGATAGTCATGGTTTCCTGGCTATGGACATTGGATGTCGTTGATAACGGGATCACATCATTAGGAGAATGATGTGATGGACAAGACCCAATCCTAAGACTAGCACAAAAGATCGTGTAGTTCATTTGCTAGAGCTTTGCCAATGTCAAGTATCTCTTCCTTCGACCATGAGAGCGTGTAACTCCTGGATACCGTAGGAGTGCTTTGGGTGTATCAAACGTCACAACGTAACTGGGTGACTATAAAGGTGCACTACAGGTATCTCCGAAAGTATCTATTGTTTTATGCGGATCGAGACTGGGATTTGTCACTCCGTGTAAACGGAGAGGTATCTCTGGGCCCACTCGGTAGGACATCATCATATGCGCAATGTGACCAAGGAGTTGATCATGGGATGATGTGTTACGGAACGAGTAAAGTGACTTGCCGGTAACGAGATTGAACAAGGTATTGGATACCGACGATCGAATCTCGGGCAAGTAACATACCGATAGACAAAGGGAATTGAATACGGGATTGATTAAGTCCTTGACATCGTGGTTCATCCGATGAGATCATCGTGGAACATGTGGGAGCCATCATGGGTATCCAGATCCCGCTGTTGGTTATTGACTGGAGAACGTCTCGGTCATGTCTACATGTCTCCCGAACCTGTAGGGTCTACACACTTAAGGTTCGATGACGCTAGGGTTATAAAGGAAGTTTGTATGTGGTTACCGAATGTTGTTCGGAGTCCCGGATGAGATCCCGGACGTCACGAGGAGTTCCGGAATGGTCCGGAGGTAAAGATTTATATATGGGAAGTCCTATTTTGGCCACCGGAAAATGTTCGGGATTTTTCGGTATTGTACCGGGAAGGTTCTAGAAGGTTCCGGAGTGGGGCCCACCTGCATGGGGGGACCCACATGGACGTGGGTAGTGGGGGCAAGGCCCCACACCCCTGGTCAAGGCGCACCAAGATCCCCCCTTAGAAGGAATAAGATCATATCCCGAAGGGATAAGATCAAGATCCCTAAAAAGGGGGGATAACAATCGGTGGGGAAGGAAATAATGAGATTTCTTTCCTCCCACCTTGGTCAACGCCCCAATGGACTTGGAGGGCAAGAAACCAGCCCCTCCACCCCTATATATAGTGGGGAGGCGCATGGGAGCTATACACGAAGTTCTGGCGCAGCCCTCCCCCTCTCCCAAGTCGTCCTCCTCTCCCGTGGTGCTTGGCGAAGCCCTGCTGGATTGCCACGCTCCTCCATCACCACCACGCCGTTGTGCTGCTGTTGGATGGAGTCTTCCTCAACCTCTCCCTCTCTCCTTGCTGGATCAAGGCGTGGGAGACGTCACCGGGCTGTACGTGTGTTGAACGCGGAGGTGCCGTGCGTTCGGCACTTGATCATCGATGATTTGAATCACGACGAGTACGACTCCTTCAACCCCGTTCTCTTGAACGCTTCCGCTTAGCGATCTACAAGGGTATGTAGATGCACTCTCTTTCTACTCGTTGCTGGTCTCTCCATAGATAGATCTTGGTGACACGTAGGAAAATTTTGAATTTCTGCTACATTCCCCAACAGTGGCATCATGAGCTAGGTCTATTGCGTAGATTCTTTGCACAAGTAGAACACAAAGTAGTTGTGGGCGTTGATGTTGTTCAATATGCTTACCGTTACTAGTCCAATCTTGTTTCGACGGTATTGTGGGATGAAGCGGCCCGGACCGACCTTACACGTACTCTTACGTGAGACAGGTTCCACCGATTGACATGCACTTGGTGCATAAGGTGGCTAGCGGGTGCCAGTCTCTCCCACTTTAGTCGGAACGGATTCGATGAAAAGGGTCCTTATGAAGGGTAAATAGCAATTGGCATATCACGTTGTGGTCTTGCGTAGGTAAGAAACGTTCTTGCTAGAAACCCATAGCAGCCACGTAAAACATGCAACAACAATTAGAGGACGTCTAACTTGTTTTTGCAGGGTATGCTATGTGATGTGATATGACCAAGAAGAATGTGATGAATGATATGTGATGTATGAGATTGATCATGTTCTTGTAATAGGATTCACGACTTGCATCACGATGAGTATGACAACCGGCAGGAGCCATAGGAGTTGTCTTTATTTATTGTATGACCTGCGTGTCATTGAAGAACGCCATGTAAACTACTTTACTTTATTGCTAAACGCGTTAGTCATAGAAGTAGAAGTAGTCGTTGGCGTGACAACTTCATGAAGACACGATGATGGAGATCATGATGATGGAGATCATGGTGTCGTGCCGGTGACGATGATGATCATGGAGCCCCGAAGATGAAGATCAAAAGGAGCAAAATGATATTGGCCATATCATGTCACTATTTGATTGCATGTGATGTTTATCATGTTTATGCATCTTGTTTGCTTAGGACGACGGTAGTAAATAAGATGATCCCTTACAAAATTTCAAGAAGTGTTCTCCCCTAACTGTGCACTGTTGCTACAGTTCGTCGCTTCTAAGCACCACGTGATGATCGGGTGTGATGGATTCTTACGTTCACATACAACGGGTGTAAGACAGTTTTACACAGCGAAAACACTTAGGGTTAACTTGACGAGCCTAGCATGTACAGACATGGCCTCGGAACACGGAGACCGAAAGGTCGAGCATGAGTCGTATAGTAGATACGATCAACATGAAGATGTTCACCGATGATGACTAGTCCGTCTCACGTGATGATCGGACACGGCCTAGTTGACTCGGATCATGTAATCACTTAGATGACCAAAGGGATGTCTATCTGAGTGGGAGTTCATAAGATGAACTTAATTATCCTGAACATAGTCAAAAGATCTTTGCAAATTATGTCGTAAGCTCGCGCTTTAGTTCCACTGTTTAGATATGTTCCTAGAGAAAATATAGTTGAAAGTTGATAGTAGCGATTATGCGATCAGTAGAAAGCTTATGTCCTTAATGCACCGCTCAGTGTGCTGAACCCCAAACGTCGTTTGTGGATGTTGTGAACATCGGACATACACGTTTTGATAACTACGTGATAGTTCAGTTAAATGGTTTAAGTAGAGGCACCAAAGACGTTTTCGAAACGTCGCGGAACATATGAGATGTTTCGAGGGCTGAAATTGGGATTTCAGGCTCGTGCCCACGTCAAGAGGTATGAGACCTCCGACGATTTTTCTTAGCCTGCAAACTAAGGGAGAAAAGCTCAATCGTTGAGCTTGTGCTCAGATTGTCTGAGTGCAACAATCACTTGATAGTGATGTTTCTCCAAAGTCATTGCCACCAAGCTGCTAGAGCTTCGTGATGAACTATAACATATCAGGGATAGATATGATGATCCTTGAGGTATTCGCGATGTTTGACACCGCGAAAGTAGAAATCAAGAAGGAGCATCAATTGTTGATGGTTGGTGAAACCACTAGTTTCAAGAAGGGCAAGGGCAAGAAGGGATACTTCATGAAACGGCAAATCAGCTGCTGCACCAGTGAAGAAACCCGAGGTTGAACCCAAACCCGAGACTAAGTGCTTCTGTGATAAGGGGAATAGCCGCTGGAGCAGAATTACCCTAGATACTTGGTAGATAAGAAGGCTGGCAAGGTCGATAGAAGTATATTGGATATACATTATGTTAATGTGTACTTTACTAGTACTCCTAGTAGCACCAGGGTATTAGATACCGGTTCGGTTGCTAAGTGTTAGTAACTCGAAATAAAGAGCTACGGAATAAACAGAGACTAGCTAAAGGTGAGCTGACGATATATGTTGGAAGTGTTTCCAAGTTTGATGTGATCAAACATCGCACGCTCCCTCTACCATCAAGATTAGTATTAAACCTGAATGGTTTATTGAATCTCGATCGTAGTGATACACATTTTCATGCCAAAAGATATAAGATAGTAATGATAGTACCACTTACTTGTGGCACTGCCATGTAAGTCATAATGGTATAAAACGCATGAAGAAGCTCCATGTTGATGGATCTTTGGACTCACTCGTTTTGAAAAGTTTGAGACATGCGAACCATGTCTATTGGTGTATATGCATGAAGAAACTCCATGCAAATGGACCATTTGGACTCACTTGATTTTGAATCACTTGAGATATGCAAATCATACCACATGGGCAAGATGACTGAAAAGCCTCGTTTTCAGTAAGATGGAACAAGATAGCAACTTGTTGGAAGTAACACATTTTGATGTGTCCAATCCAATGAGTGCTGAGGCATGCAGTGAATATCGTTATGATCTTACTTCACAGATGATTCGAGTAGATGTTGAGAATATTTACTTGATGAAACACAAATCAGAATTATTGAATGGTTCAAGTAATTTCAGAGTGAAGTAGAAGATCATTGTGACAAGAGGATAAAATGTCTATGATATGATCATAGAGATGAATATCTGAGTTACGAGTTTTGGCACACAATTAAGACATTGTGGAAATTGTTTCGCAATTAATACCGCCTGGAACACCATAGTGTGATGGTGTGTCCGAACATCATAGTTGCACCCTATTGGATATGGTGCGTACCATGATGTCTCTTATCGAATTACCACTATCGTTCATGGGTTAGGCATTAGAGACAACCACATTCACTTTAAATAGGGCACCACGTAATTCCGATGAGATGACACCGTATGAATTATGGTTTAGAGAAACCTAAGTTGTCGTTTCTTAAAAGTTTGGGGCTGCGACGCTTATATGAAAAAGTTTCAGGTTGATAAGCTCGAACCCAAAGCGGATAAAATGCATCTTCATAGGAAACCCAAAACAGTTGGGTATACCTCCTAATTCAGATCCGAAAGCAATATGGATTGTTTCTAGAATCGGGTCCTTTCTCGAGGAAAAGTTTCTCTCGAAAGAATTGAGTGGGAGGATGGTGGAGACTTGATGAGGTTATTGAACCGTCTCTTCAACTAGTGTGTGACAGGGCACAGGGAGTTGTTCCTGTGGCACCTACACCAGTTGAAGTGGAAGCTTATGATATTGATCATGAAACTTCGGATCAAGTCACTCCCAAATCTCGTAGGATGACAAGGATGCGTACTACTTCAGAGTGGTACGTAATCCTGTCTTGAAGGTCATGTTGCTAGACAACAATGAACCTACGAGCTATGGAGAAGCGATGGTGGGCCCGGATTCCGATAAATGGCTTGAGGCCATAAAATCCGAGAGAGGATCCATGTATGAAAACAAAGTGTAGACTTTGGCAGAACGGCTCGATGGTCGTAAGGATAATGAGTACAGATGGATTTCAAAAGGAAGACGGACAATGATGGTAAATGTCACCATTAAGAAAGCTCGACTTGTCGTTAAGATGTTTTCCGACAAGTTCAAGGAGTTGACTACGATGAGATTTTCTCACTCGTAGCGATGCTAAGAGTCTGTTAGAATTATATTAGCGATTACTGCATTATTTATGAAATCTTGCAGATAGGATGTCAAAACATTGTTTCCTCGACGATTTTAATGAGGAAAGGTTGTATGTGATACAACCGGAAGGTTTTGTCAATCCCGAAAGATGCTAATAAGTATGCAAAGCTCCAGCAATCCTTCTAAGGACTGGAGTGAGCATCTCGGAGTTGGAATGTATGCTTTGATGATGATCAAAAATTTTGGGTTTGTACAAAGTTTATGAGAAACTTGTATTTCCAAAGAAGTGAGTGGGAGCACTATAGAATTTCTGATGAGTATATGTTGTTGACATATTGTTGATCAGAAATGACGTAGAATTTTTGGAAAGCATATAGGGTTATTTTGAAAGTGTTTTTCAATGGAAAGCCTGGATTAAGCTACTTGAACATTGAGCATCAAGATCTATAAGGATAGATCAAAATGCTTAATAATACTTTCAAATGAGCACATACCTTGACATGATCTTGAAGGTGTTCAAGATGGACCAGTCAAAGAAGGAGTTCTTGCCTGAGTTGTAAGGTACGAAGTTAAGACTTAAAGCTCGACCACGGCAGAATAGAGAGAAAGGACGAAGGTCGTCCCCTATGCTTAAGACGTAGGCTCTTCAGTATGCTATGCTGTGTACCGCACCTGAAGTGTGCCTTGCCATGAGTCAGTCAAGGGGTACAAGAGTGATCCAAGAATGGCTCACAGGACAGTGGTCAAAGTTATCCTTAGTAACTAGTGGACTAAGGAATTTTCTCGATTATGGAGGTGGTAAAAGAGTTCGTCGTAAAGGTTACGATGATGCAAGCTTGACACCTATCCGGATAGCTCTGAGTAGAGAGACCGGATACATATAATGGAGCAATAATTTAGAATAGCTCCAAGTAGAACAGTTGTTTGGAATAGCTCCAAATAGAGCGTGGTAGCTGCATCTAGGAGATGACATAGAGATTTGTAAAGCACACACGGATCTGAAAGGTTCAGACCCATTGACTAAAACCTCTCTCACAAGCAACATGATCAAACATAAAACTCATTGAGTGTTAATCACATAGTGATGTGAACTAGACTACTGACTCTAGTAAACTCTTGGGTATTAGTCACATGGCGATGTGACCTGTGAGTGTTAATCACATGGCGATGTGAACTAGATTATTGACTCTAGTGCAAGTGGGAGACTGTTGGAAATATGCCCTAGAGGCAATAATAAAAGTATTATTATTATATTTCCTTGTTCATGATAATTGTCTTTTATTCATGCTATAACTG
The DNA here is from genome assembly GCF_002162155.2 of Triticum dicoccoides. Lineage (NCBI taxonomy): Eukaryota > Viridiplantae > Streptophyta > Magnoliopsida > Poales > Poaceae > Triticum > Triticum dicoccoides. The sequence goes on from NC_041389.1 coordinate 234,027,211, forward strand.
TATTATCCGGAAATCGTAATACACGTGTGAATACATAGACCACAATATGTCCCTAGTGAGCCTTTAGTTGACTAGCTCGTTGTGATCAACAGATAGTCATGGTTTCCTGGCTATGGACATTGGATGTCGTTGATAACGGGATCACATCATTAGGAGAATGATGTGATGGACAAGACCCAATCCTAAGACTAGCACAAAAGATCGTGTAGTTCATTTGCTAGAGCTTTGCCAATGTCAAGTATCTCTTCCTTCGACCATGAGAGCGTGTAACTCCTGGATACCGTAGGAGTGCTTTTGGTGTATCGAACGTCACAACGTAACTGGGTGACTATAAAGGTGCACTACAGGTATCTCCGAAAGTATCTATCATTTTATGCGGATCGAGACTGGGATTTGTCACTCCGTGTAAACGGAGAGGTATCTCTGGGCCCACTCGGTAGGACATCATCATATGCGCAATGTGACCAAGGAGTTGATCATGGGATGATGTGTTACGGAACGAGTAAAGTGACTTGCCGGCAACGAGATTGAACAAGGTATTGGATACCGACGATCGAATCTCGGGCAAGTAACATACCGATAGACAAAGGGAATTGAATACGGGATTGATTAAGTCCTTGACATCGTGGTTCATCCGATGAGATCATCGTGGAACATGTGGGAGCCATCATGGGTATCCAGATCCCGCTGTTGGTTATTGACCGGAGAACGTCTCGGTCATGTCTACATGTCTCCCGAACCCGTAGGGTCTACACACTTAAGGTTCGATGACGCTAGGGTTATAAAGGAAGTTTGTATGTGGTTACCGAATGTTGTTCGGAGTCCCGGATGAGATCCTGGACGTCACGAGGAGTTCCGGAATGGTCCGGAGGTAAAGATTTATATATGGGAAGTCCTATTTTGGCCACCGGAAAATGTTCGGGATTTTTCCGTATTGTACCGGGAAGGTTCTAGAAGGTTCCGGAGTGGGGCCCACCTGCATGGGGGGACCCACATGGACGTGGGTAGTGGGGGCAAGGCCCCACACCCCTGGTCAAGGCACACCAAGATCCCCCCTTAGAAGGAATAAGATCATATCCCGAAGGGATAAGATCAAGATCCCTAAAAAGGGGGGATAACAATCGGTGGGGAAGGAAATAATGAGATTTCTTTCCTCCCACCTTGGCCAACGCCCCAATGGACTTGGAGGGCAAGAAACCAGCCCCTCCACCCCTATATATAGTGGGGAGGCGCATGGGAGCTATACACGAAGTTCTGGCACAGCCCTACCTCTCTTCCTACTCCTCCTCTCCCATGGTGCTTGGCGAAGCCCTGCTGGATTGCCACGCTCCTCCACCACCACCATGCTGTTGTGCTGCTGTTGGATGGAGTCTTCCTCAACCTCTCCCTCTCTCCTTGCTGGATCAAGGCGTGGGAGACATCACCGGGCTGTACGTGTGTTGAACGCGGAGGTGCCGTCCGTCCGGCACTAGGATCATCGGTGATTTGAATCACGACGAGTATGACTCCATCAACCCCGTTCACTTGAACGCTTCCGCTTAGCGATCTACAAGGGTATGTAGATGCACTCTCCTTCTACTCGTAGCTGGTTTCTCCATAGATAGATCTTGGTGACGCGTAGGAAAATTTTGAATTTCTGCTACGTTCCCCAACACTTGCATAGATCGGTAAGACCAATCTTAATGATGGTCCACAGTTCGCTGTCCATAGCCATGAGTTGCTTCTTCATCATGGCCTTCCATCGAGGATACTCATGACCGTTAATGATGGGACATGATACGTTCCTCAATCCTGCAGTCGACATAACTAAAACTCCAGGCGGTTAAACCAAAATCACACAGAACAAGGGAGTACCTTGCTATGATACCAATTGAAAGTGCATTATATCGACTAGAGGGGGGGGGGGTGAATAGGCGATTTTTATGAATTCTTCACTGAGGAATTTGTTGGTGAGGAAATTCCAAAATGAAGAACTACTAGCAGCAGAATAAGTACTCAAATGTAGACATAACAGAACACAAGCATAGTCATCATAATGAAATGAAGACAAGCACAGAGTACAGAAAGCGTAAACACAAGATAACACAATAAAGAAGACGACCAGACTGAAGAAATTGAACTGAGGAAATTGAGAAAGTCTTCAGTCAAAGTCTTCAAACAGATATGAACAATCACACAGCAATAGACATGAGGAAATGAGAGAGTTGAGGAAATAGAACCAGTAAGCTTGGTGAAGACAATGATTTGGTAGACCAGTTCCAACTGCTGTCTCAGTTGTACATCCGGCTGGAGTGGCTGAGTATTTAAACTCGAGGACACCCACTCCCGGACACACAGTTCTCACCGTATTATCCTTGAGCTAAGGTCACACAGACCTCGCCCAATCACTCGTGGTAAGTCTTAAGGTGACTTCCGAACCTTCACAAACTTGGTCACTCGGCGATCCACAATTTCTCTTGGATGCTCTAGATCATGACGCCTAACCGTCTAGAAGAAGCACAGTCTTCAAAGGAAACAAGCGTCGGATCCACGCAGGATCAATCTCTTCAGTGATGCTCAATCATTTTGGGTTTGTAGGTGTTGGGTTTGGGTTTTCCTCACTTGATGATTTTCGCTCAAAGTCCTCGGAGGATGGGATGCTCTCAATTGACAAGTGTCAGTTTCTCTCGGAGCAACCAACAAGCTAGTGGTTGAAGGGGGCGGCTATTTATAGCCTAGGGAGCAGCCCGACATGATAAGACATAAATGCCCTTGTCTGATATGACTATTAGGTGGGTAGATATTTTGGGACAGCTGGCGCATAGCACATCAACGGTCGGAATATTTGACTCTCAAATTCCTCAGGGCTATCATGTTCCTCACTGTGTATGCAATCCGCACTGGCGAATTCCTAACTCCTCAGTTAGAACAAATTCCTCAGAGACCAGAAGAACTTCGTCTCTGTCACTGAAGAATATGACTGAACTGTATGAGATTTCCAATGGCTTCACTCGAAGGGATTGGTAGGTGTAGGATTTTGAGTTGAGTATCACATGGAAAATTTTCCTTAGTATTTCCTCGACCCCCTTTAACAGTACGGTGTTTCCTATGACTCAAGAAAGAGAAAATGAAACTACGAAAACAAAAGTCTTCACGCTTCATGTTCCTCGAATGATTACCAAGTCTTCAGGGTCACACCTATTTCTTCACTTTCAAAGTCTTCAGAAATCCAAAGTCTTCAGTTGAAGAACTTCATTTTTAGGGGTTGACTTTCTCTGTAAATATCAAACTCCTCATAGACTTATAGACCTGTGTACACTCACAAACGCATCAGTCCCTTAACCTATAAGTCTTCAATACACCAAAATCACTAAGGGGCACTAGATGCACTTACATACTTGATATTGGGTCAACCAGTTCATTCTGAAAATAACAACTTGGCAGACTCGATGACTATCAAAGAAGTTGGAAAACAGACTCCCTTGATATCAATTTCCTAATTACGGCAGACCAGATTGCTTCTGAGCACGGATCCCGAGGATTGAACCATCATACTTTTTCCCAGAGTCGAGCAAGGAAATTTGTTTTGGGCAACAAAACTCCGAGAAACAAAAGAGTGGGAAGCCCTAGAGTCAAATAAAATTATTACAGGTATGTTATTAGCAGGAAACATACCAATGACGACTTCTAGGTCTTCTTGGGCTTCGTCTGTGGAGAGGTGATGAACTTGCCCTTGGATGGTCCTCTGGACAGGGTATGGCCCCATGTGGTTGACTTGCAGCCAGAATGGGGCATTTGACTTGCTGTTCTTGGGGCACTATCTGGCATAATGTCTGGTTTGCCCACAATTGAAGCAGGAGCTGTTGCGCTGACACTCTTCGTGCATTGGACTGGTCACAACATTCTTGACTTGAGTAGTGGTCTTGTTCACATTCTGCTGCCAATTTGGTTTGTACTCAACTTGAGTCTGTTCCCAGGTACGAGCCTTTTGTATTGGTTGTCCGTCCTTATTAGGCTTGAATTTACGCTTGTGGTCATTATTCGTGGGTTGGTTGTCATGCACATGCTTGTGCTCCCTCTCTGCAATGAGGGCTTTGTTTACCAAGTCTGGAAGACTGGAAAGTCGAGCTACTGAGAGTGCATCTGAGGTGTTGGTTTAATCCCCCGAGTAACCTGTCGAGCTTCCTTTCTTCCGTGGCCACATCATAAATAGAATAACGAGCCAAATAATTGAACTTGTGCAGATATTCACTTACTGACAGACTTCCTTGGGTGAGAGCAAAGAATTCGCGCTGCTTGACCTTCATAATACCTGCGGGAATATGATACTTGCGGAAATGGTCTTTGAAATTAGTCCAAGTGATTTTTTCGCCCACAGGCCACATAACTTTAGCATTATCCCACCATATAGAAGCAGCTCCTTCAAGATAGTGTGTACCAAACGGAACCTTGTCAGCTTCTTCAGTACGAGCAATCTCAATCTTCTTCTCAATAGTTCACAACCAATCATCCGCTTCCAAAGGATCAACCACTTGACTGAAAATGGGAGGCTTAGTCCTTTGAAAATCTGACAACTTTGAGTGATGACCATTTTGATTTCCATTATGCCCAACCATAGCTTGCACACTTTTTAACAGCTCAATCAGATTGCTGTTCCTTCTTTCTTCAAACATACGCATAATTTGTTCAGTGGAGGGCGGATGTGGTGGTGGAGGCGGTGGTTGTGGATACGGCTCGGGGGAATGTCCTGCCTGTCTTGCTGAGCGACGAACAGGGACATCTCACATCCCCCGAGCCTGTCTTGCTCGGGGGAATGTCCTCCCTGCGTCATCCTACTATTTGTTTTTCCCAATAAAAGCAACCGCGATGAGCAACATCCAAAAATGGGAAGAAAATTCAGCAACCCGAAAGAAGCGAAAACAAAATATCGAGAAACAAAGTGAATAATAAAAAGTTCGAACATAATTATACATAGACTCGTACATGAAAGGTAGACATCATGACGGGTGCGACTACTCTCATACATGAAACGATACATCATGGCTCATACAACTACATCCATACATCACATGACCACTGCGGATACTCAAATGCTCTAGGGCTCTACCGGTGCTGCTGGGTCCTCTCCTGGGTCGGACTCAGATCCTGAACTGACTACGTTAACCGAGACCTCCGGGTTAAAGGTAACACGACGACGCTGCCTCGAGGGCTCTCCCTTAGGGGTAGGCGCGGGATGAGAAGGGAGCATGCGGGCTGCGGGGGGTAGCGAGAAGAGACGCCCACTCAGCAGGGGCACTGTGTGGAGTCACGGTCGAGGTGCCCAAGCTACTCGGAGGAGTAACTGGGGAAATAGGCGAGCTAGAACCAGGCACAATATAAGGAGTAAATCCCATAGAAGGTGGAGTGGGATAGGACCTATGAAAGGATCGATATAGTTGACTAGAGGGGGGGTGTGAATAGGCAACTAATTTTTTTTAGCTTTTCTTTACCAAATTAAACTTTGCATCAAAGTAGCTTGTCTAGATATGCAAGTAGGTGAGCAACCTATATGATGCAACAATGATAAGCACACAAGCAAGTAAGGGATATATCACAATATAGCTTGCACAAGTAAAGGAAAGAAATAACCAAAAAGGGAACCGATGGAGACGAGGATGTGTTACCGAAGTTCCTTCCTTTTGAAGGGAAGTACGTCTCCGTTGGAGCAGTGTGGAGGCACAATGCTCCCCAAGAAGCCACTAGGGCCACCGTATTCTCTTCACGCTCTCACACAATGCGAGATGTCGTGATTACACTATTGGTGCCCTTGGAGGCGGTGACCGAACCTTTACGAACAAGGTTGGGGCAATCTCCACAACTTAATTGGAGGCTCCCAACGACACCATGAAGCTTCACCAGAATGGACTATGGCTCAATGGTGACCTCAACCGTCTAGGGTGCTCAAACACCCAAGAGTAACAAGATACACAAGGATTAGTGGGGGGAATCAAATTTCTCTTGGTGGAAGTGTAGACCGGGGCCTTCTCAACCAATCCCTAAAGAATCAACAAGTTTGATTGGCTAGGGAGAGAGATCCGCCGAAAATAGAGCTTGGAGCATCAATGGAGCTTGGGGGAAGAGGTGAGTCAACTTTGGAGAAGAAGACCTCCTTTTATAGAGGGGGAACAATCCAACCGTTACCCCTCAAAACAGCCCCGCAGAGGGCGGTACTACTGCAGCGGGCAGCGGTACTATCGCTGGGACCAGCGGTACTACCGCTCCCCCTGGCGGTACTGCCGCGCAGACTGGGAGGGCTAGAATATGAGCAGGAATCAGACCCAGGGTGGTACTAGCCATAGTGGTAGGGCGGTACTACCGCTTGCGAGCGGTACTACCGCTTCTACTACCGCTGCTAAGTGCCACACAATCCGACATGAGAGGCGACCCCCTCGAGTCGAGGCAGTAGGAGACCGATATCGCATTGGTACTATGGCTGAGGACCCCCAGGCGGTACTACCGCTGCAGAGCGGTACTGCCGCCTGTGGCTCTTGAGCGGTACTACCGCTGGGGTCCACGGTACTACCGCTGGGACCAAAACATACTCAAAGGAGAGAAAAAGGAACCTCCATCGAAGCGGGAAGGCTCTGTGGGTGCGAAGAGGATGTGTACGTGTTGATTCCACGCTAGCCTTACCAATGCGGACCCCCTCTTGATAGTACGATGACTCCTACGAAACAAGTCCACCAGAACTGAAACGAAAGAGCTACACCATCTTCGATTAAAACTCCGAGGGGAAGGAAACGTCTCGTGCCAAAGGATGAATCTCTGAAATGCTCAAAGCACACGATTAGTCCGCAAACGCGTTGTCATCAATCACCAAAACTACATAGAGAGAGATATGCCTTAACAATCCCCCCTTTTTGGTGGATTGATGACAACCAGGGATTTGCACAAAGATAGGACATGAAAGTAAAAAGAAACCCAAAACTACAAAATATAGACGGGCTTCCCCTGAATGTGTGCACCTAATTAGTGGCGCCTTTGGAATGCAAGGCACACACATTAGGATCAACACTCCCCCTATATTTTATGGTCCAACAACTTAAGCAACAAGTAAAGATACATATAGCTTGAATGCAGAAGGGTACGTGTGAGGAAGGTATATAACCGAATAAGATGCAACTCACAATTACCAAAGTACTTGATAGACATAGATAATAAGGGATAAGGTAGCATATGTCTCACACCATATGAACTAGAACCAGGTCTCACAGGCACAAACCAAAACAAAGCAAACGACGAGAAAAGAGTTTGTGAGAAAGACACAACGAACAAGCCACAAACACACATTCGCAACTCAGCAACGACACAAAACCCTAGACTCTCTTCCCCTTTGGCATCGAGACACCAAAAAGGCAAAGAGCTCTGCTACGGCTCCAAGTGATAGCAAACTGAGGATCTCGAGCATCACATCCCAGCGGGATCGTCTGCACCGCCGTCATTGGTAGGAAACTGCTCGGTGTCTGAATCGGTCCACGGGCAGTGCTGCTGAACCCACTCCTCCTCATCGGTGATCCTTCCCTTAGATTCGCTGGCAACTGTTGCACTCAAGTGACGCATGAGCTCCTTGTGACGGCTCCGAGCCTTCTTCTGAGAAACATGAGACATGTACTGACCATGAGACTCCATGCAGAAGAGTTTCTTCATCTTGCACTTAATCTTCTTTGCCCAAGAGGGCTCCACTCCGGAGGGCTCATAATCCTCCTCAGCATCAGCCTCAGCCTCGCCCTCGGTCTCCATGTTAGCAGCTTCAGATGGAAATCCAGACCTAGGAGCCGGGGTGCCCCAGTTCTCCTTCTTCCTCAGATGCTTGATCTCATGAGAGACCAACTCTCCAGTCTCCAGCACAACCCTAGCATAGACACGTGCCCAGGCCTTCTCAATAAGCAACATGATAAACGGACCATAGATCGGGCACTTGCGCTCAGAGACGGCTGAGACAAGTTCAGACCACATGACATGGGAAATGTCCAGGGACTCTCCAGTGTTTTCTTCCTTCTCATGCTGGTAGAAGAGAAGCATGTCCACGAGAAAGGAGTGGAACATATCCAGGTTCCCAATATGAGGGAAGAGAGTCTCTCAGAAGACGTGATGAAGGATGTCCAGAAAGGCAGGCAACTCATAGGTCTCCTTCTTAGTCATGGGGTGAATCTTCAAAGTATAGTAGGGCCAGAGAGCTTGCTTGTGAGTGGAGGTTGCATTGCGGTGAGGGCATAAGCCAACTGGGGTATCAAGCCCGTGATCTTCCACCCCAAGTAACTCCATGAAGGCCTTCCACTTGACAGAAAGCAGCTTGCCATTTGTCATCCAAGTCAGAGTCTTTTCCTCATTAGTTCCAAGATGGACAGTGGCAAAAAACTGAGCCACCAAATCTGCATCAAAGTCCTTGTTGAACTGCATGATTCTGAGAATGTTCAGCTGAGAGCACATCTGAAGGGCTTCGCCAAAGTACTCAGGGTCCTTTTCCATAGCATCAGTGTCGATGGAACGCACATCAACTTGAGATTCTTCTTAGCCTTGATCACATCAAAATAGATGGCAAACTGAAAACGGTTCCAGAATAGGCGGTTGACCAAGGTGGGTTCTTGGTCTTCCGCATAGGGGTTGCGGCGACGCCTTTCCTAGAATTACTCGGCAGTCATATGTGTCACAGTCTTGCCCCTAGGCATCGGCTTGTTTGCAGTAGACTTCTTGTGTTGAGATGGAGGTTGAGCACTTGAGGATGCACCTGCTGTCTCAGAAGTGCGATAGCGCTTTGAAGTTGAATGCCCGGGGTTGACACGGTGGACATGCTGCTCAGGACATCACCTGGAACCAAACACATGAGCAGAAGTAACAACACGAAAGAAAGAGCATAAGTCTCCAAACAAAACAACATGGATCAAAATGTGATAGGAAAATGATGGAATTGGGGATCCAGCGGTAGTACCACAAACCATAAGCGGCAGTACCGCCTGAGCGGTAGTACCGCTCCAGTTGAGCGGTAGTACCGCTCTAGGCGGGGGAACGATGGTTCCCTACTACCATGGGCAGATCCGACACTACCGGGATGCCAAATTCAAAAATAATCCTACAAAATATCAATCCAAAAAGTCTAGACGCCATCTCCATCCTACTCAAGCCTCGACTTAGCCAAAAATCAAGAAAAGCGATGCCTATTGCCCCTAAAGACTAGATGTGAAATCTAGGCAAAGAGAGAACGGGAACGGGGGCAATACCGGCATCCATGGCAAGAGGACGCGGTGGGGATCGACTCCACCGAAGGAAATGGAGAGGGACGACACGAAGATGGCGGCCTGCCGAAGCCCTCCCGCGGTGAGACGGTGCTGGAGAGACGAAGAACATGAGCGAGTGGAGCGAATGGGTATGGGGTAGAAAAACAACTCCCCCTGCCCCAACGGTAGTACCGCTGGGGTGGGCGGTAGTACTGCTTGATGATCATCAGCTGTAGTACCGTGCACTTCCAGTGGTAGTACCACTCAGCCGCAAAAATAAGGACTGGACCCAAAAGGCTTAGCTCACGAAAGAGAGAGGATCCAACTAGAAACAAGAGCAAACACATAAGCAGAACACACCAAAGAGAAGACGAGAAACACACTCCTCTCCAAGAGAGGGCGGTGGCCGAGGACACCTATGTTTGAGTCCGGAGGTATGGCACCGCGAAGATTTTAACCTTGGGCCCATGACCAAAACTCATCTTTGAAGTACCATAAAAAATGGCTAATGTGAAAGACATGATCAATTTATGCATAATAGGGGGAGGGAGAGTTCATTGAGAGGACAACACTCCCTCTATGTCCATGCCTACACCTAAACATGATATCATGATGAGTATGGTGGGGTATGCAAGGGTTCAAACCACATTGCTCGAATCAATGATATTTAGCTCATGCCTTAACTCGCGAAATCTTGCTTCATCCAAGGGCTTCATGAAAATATCTGCAAGGTTATCATGAGTGTTGACATACTTTAGCTTGATCTCCCCTCGCCTAATGTGATCCCGGATGAAGTGATACCGAATCTCAATATGCTTCGTCTTGAAGTGTTGCACCGGGTTGAGAGAGATCTTGATGGCACTTTCATTGTCACACCAAAGAGGCACTTCGTCACAAGTGATACCGTAATCCTTCAAAGTTTGCCTCATCCTTAGAAGTTGAGCACAACAACTACCGGCAGCCACATACTCCGCTTCGGTGGACGAGAGAGATACACAACTTTGCTTCTTAGAAGACCAACTCACCAAAGAGCAACCAAGAAATTGGCACCCTCCGGAGGTGGACTTCCTATCCACTTTGTCTCCCGCCCAATCTGAGTCTAAATAGCCCAAAAGATCAAAGTTGGCTCCTCTTGGGTACATAAGCCAAAGTATGGGGTATGAGCCAAATATCAAAAGATTCGCTTGACCGCCACAAAGTGGCTTTCATTAGGTGCGGCTTGAAACCATGCACAAATTCCCACACTCAACATGATATTCGGTCTAGATGCACAAAGGTAAAGCAAGGATCCAATCATGGAGCGATATAACTTTTGATCCACCGCTTTACCATTGGGATCAATGTCAAGTTGGCATTTGACGGGCATTGGAGTGGAGGCCGGCTTGACATCACTTAGCTTGAATCTCTTGAGCATGTCTTGAGTGTATTTGGCTTGGTTGATGAAGGTTCCTTCTCTTCTTTGCTTGATTTGGAACCCGAGAAAGAACTTCAACTCTCCCATCATGGACATCTTGAACTTTGAGGTCATGAGAGCGGCAAATTCCTCATTGAAAGCTTTGTTAGGGGAACCAAAGATAATATCATCAACATATAGTTGGCACACAAACAACTCCCCTTTGACCTTCTTAGTAAAAAGAGTGGGTTCGATTTTCCCAATTTTGAACCCACGATCTTGCAACAACTCAGTAAGATGCTCATACCACGCACGTGGGGCTTGTTTAAGGCCATAGAGTGCCTTGTTGAGTTGTTACACATGATCGGGGAAATAGGGATCCTCGAACCCTGGGGGTTGTTTGACATACACCAACTCATTAATGGGACCATTAAGAAAAGCACTTTTCACATCCATTTGTTGCAACTTGAAGTTATGACGAGAAGCATAAGCAATCAACAAACGAATAGATTCAAGGCGAGCAACGGGAGCAAAGGTTTCACCATAGTCAATACCCTCGACTTGGGAGTAGCCTTGTGCCACCAAACGAGCCATGTTGCGAATAATGATTCCATGAGCATCTTGCTTGTTCTTGAATATCCACTTGGTTCCAATGACATTATGATTCCCGGTTGGCCTTGGCACTAATTTCCACACTTGGTTGTGTTCGAAGTTGTTGAGTTCTTCATGCATGGCATTGAGCCAATCCGGATCCTCGAGAACCTCATAGACCTTTTGGGGTTTGACACAAGAAACAAACGCGTGATGTTCACAATAGTTTGATAATTGTCTACGAGTGCTTACCCCCTTTCTTACGCTTCAAACCACATTCTCCATGAGATGACCTTTGGTTGTGAGCTTGGAAGCAATCTTCACGGCACGATGCTCTAATTCCTCCTCGGGTGTGAAAAGAGGAGGGGTAACTTGATCATCTTGAGCACCGTCTTGAGCTTGTTCTTGCGCTTGAGCTTGCTCTTGATCTTGAACTTGCTCAAAAGGCAGAACTTGACCTTGGGCATCACTTGGTGGCTCACCACCATCTTGAGGTTGATCTTGCCCTTGATCTTGTTCACATGGTTGAGGGCCTTCACTTTGTTCTTCGGAAGCGTGTGGGTCTTGGGTCGGTGATGGCTCCACTTGAGTGGAGCATTGTCCTTCTCCTTCGGCCACAAGGGGTTCCTCAATGGGTAGGATATGACCAACACCCATTCTTCTTATGGCTTGGGGAGGAATTTCATCACCTACATCACAAGTACCACTTTGCTCCACTTGGGAGCCGTTATTCTCGTCAAACTCCATGTTACACGTCTCCTCAATGAGACCCGTGGACTTGTTGAGGACACGATAAGCATGAGAGCTTGTAGCATAACCAACAAATATGCCCTCATGAGCTATAGCCTCAAATTTAGACAAACATACACCTTTCTTGAGAATGAAACACTTACACCCGAACACCCGGAAGTACTTGAGGTTGGGCTTCTTACCAGTGAGTATTTCATAAGGAGTCTTGTTCAAGCCTTTGCGGAGATAGGGCCGATTGGATGCATGACATGCGGTGTTGATGGTTTCGGCCCAAAAGTTGTATGGAGACTTGAACTCCGCCATCATGGTCCTTGCCACATCCATCAACGTCCGATTCTGTCTCTCTGCGACACCATTTTGTTGAGGGGTGTATGGTGCAGAATATTGATGCTTGATCCCCTCATCACTAAGAAACTCATCCTAGGTGTAGTTCTTGAACTCGGTGCCGTTGTCACTTCTTATTGTCAAGATCTTTGCATTGTCTTGCTGTTGAGCTTCATTTGCAAAGTCGATGACGGTTTGTTGAGTCTCACTCTTCCTCTTGAAGAAATATACCCAAGTATATCTTGAATAATCATCCACAATCACCGAGCAATACTTTCTACCCCCAATACTTTCAAAGGATGGAGGCCCAAGGAGATCCATGTGAAGGAGCTCCAAGGGTCTCTTCGAGTAGATGATAGTCGTGGGAGGGTGAGCCTTCTCATGAAGGTTTCCTTCGATACAAGCACTGCAAGCACAATCTTTGACAAAACTAACATTTGTTAGTCCACAGGCATGGTCCCCCTTGATAAGACTTTGCAAAGATCTCATATTGACGTGGGCTAAACGGCGATGCCAAAGCCACCCCACATCAACTTTAGCCATTAGGCATGTCGCGGTCTTAGTGGGTCGCTCCGAAAAGTTAATCACATAAAGACCATTCTCGACATGTCCAACAAAGGCTACTTTAAGAGTCTTGCTCCACAAGAGGGCCACAGTATCAATATCAAAGAATGTGGCAAAGCCCATGAGTGAAAGTTGACGAACGGAAAGTAGATTGTATGCAAGGGACTCAACAAGCATGACTTTCTCGATCATGAGATCATGAGAAATGACAACCTTGCTAAGACCCAATACCTTAGAAGACGAGGCATCACCCCACTCGACGTTGGTGGGCATAGATGGGATCTTCTGCATGTCCACCACCAAGTCCTTTCTTCCCGTCATATGATTCGTGGCTCCACTATCGAGCAACCATGATCCCCCACCGGAAGCAAACACCTACAAGAGATCAATGCTTGGTTTTAGGTACCCATTTTGTAATGGGTCCTTTGATGTTAGTAACAAGGGTCTTAGGAACCCAAATAGACCATTCAATGTACTCATAAGGAGAACCAACAAATTTAGCATAAACAGGCCCATCACTAGCACGTCACAACACATAATAGGGGTTAAAGTCGCCGACTGTCGGTGTCAAAACCGGCGGATCTCGGGTAGGGGGTCCCGAACTGTGCGTCTAGGCGGATGGTAACAGGAGACAAGGGACACGATGTTTTTACCCAGGTTTGGGCCCTCTCGATGGAGGTAAAACCCTACTCCTACTTGATTGATATTGATGATATGGGTAGTACAAGAGTGGATCTACCACGAGATCAAGGAGGCTAAACCCTAGAAGCTAGCCTATGGTATGATTGTTGTAATGGTTGTGTGTCATACGGACTAAACTTCTCCAGTTTATATAGACATTGGAGAGGGCTAGGGTTACACAGAGTCGGTTACAATGGTAGGAGATCTACATATCCGTATCGCCAAGCTTGCCCTCCACGCCAAGGAAAGTCCCATCCGAACACGGGACGAAGTCTTCAATCTTGTATCTTCATAGTCTTGGAGTCCGGCTGGCGATGATAGTCCGGCTGTCCGGACACCCCCTAGTCCAGGACTCCCTCAGTAGCCCCTGAACCAGGCTTCAATGACGATGAGTCCGGCGTGCATATTGTTCGGCATTGCAAGGCGGGTTCCACCTCCGAGTAATTCATAGAAGATTGTGAACACCAGGATAGTGTCCGGCTTTGCAAAATAAATTCCACATTCCACCGTAGAGAGAATAATATGTACACAAGTTCAATCTGCTGACGTATTCTGTGGCATGACGTCACGCCACTACCAAGCCTTTACTTGAATTGTTTTTTATTATACCACCTCAATGCGTTTAGCGAAGCGGTTTCCTTGGCACGTCTTGTCGAAGCAGAGATCGTGTTCCCCTTATTCCGGGATTCCCATCAATACGGACGTGGGTAACCCAACCGCGCCATTGATGGTGGCGCTTGGGAGATAAGCGAGTTTTACCAGGCCGGTGGGGACGCATAGTCTTCGTCCGCCTATATATAAGGGGATAAGGATCCACCTTTTTACCTACGCCTTCTTCTTCCTTTGCTTATCCATCTCCGCGCACTCGAGCTCCAGCGCCCAAGTTCGCACATCCAGCCTCAACCTTCTCCAGCCATGTCCGGAGCGGGAGGCAAGTGGTTGGCCTCCTTCGTTACGGAGGAGCACATCGAAAAGCTGCGCGGCGCCGGATACCTTTCCGGCGACATCGCGCACCGGCTGCCCGACGAGGGGCAGCTCATCCCCACCCCCAGGCCCCATGAGAGGGTCATATTCCTTCCCCACTTCCTCCGTGGACTGGGCTTCCCACTTCATCCCTTCGTCCGGGGGCTCATGTACTACTACGGCCTGGATTTCCACGATCTGGCGCCGAACTTCATCCTCAACATCTCGGCGTTCATCGTCGTGTGCGAGGCCTTCCTCTGCATCCGGCCTCACTTCGGCTTGTGGCTCAAGACCTTCAATGTCAAGCCGAAGGTGGTGAAGGGCGCTCAAGCGGAGTGCGGAGGCGCCATGGTGGGAAAAATGCCCAACGTCACCTGGCTCGAGGGGGCCTTCATGGAGTCCATCAAGGGATGGCAATCGGGGTGGTTCTACATCACCGAGCCGCGTGACCCTAAATGGGCAGCGGCCCCCGAGTTCAGATCTGGCACCCCTATGCAGCTCACCTCCTGGAAAGAGAAGGGCTTGCTATGGGGTAGTTCGGAGGAGCTGACAGGACTCCAGTCCTGTCTTCAGACCTTGGTGAACAAGAAGCTTAGGCTTGTCAATGTGATCCAGGTCATGCTCGTCCGCCGGATTCTCCCCTGCCAACAGCGGGCCTTCAATTTGTGGGAGTTTGATCCGGCACAACACCGGACCCTCAGCGGGCTCTTCGACACAACGTACGAAGCTGCCTGGAGGGTGTTGTTCAAGGGCGGAGAAGCCCCCGCGTCCGTGACTGAAGATCATGGATTCAGCACCAAGCGCCCGGCTGGCGAGGTAAGCTTTGTTATCCTCTATGGGACACTTATTTTCTTTCATAGTTTAATTCTATGTGGGATCTAAAAACTCCCGATGCCTTTGACAGGACTAGCAGAGGACGTCCGGAGGGTAGACTGTCCGGCTCCCCTTCCCGAAGACCCAGCGGACGCCCGTTTAACGGGGCTTCTAGTCCCGGCACTTTATGTGGTGCCAGAGAAGAAGGCCAAGAAGAAGGCCATGGGAACTCGAAGAAGTTCCCGGCGCCAGGTGATATCGGACTCATCGTCCGATGGCTCCGAGGCGGACTCCTCCCCCGAAGACGAGGAGGAGAAAGAGGACTCTCCCCAGGAGGGGGGAGAAAGAAAAAGGAAGGCTTCCCCAACGGGGGAGGCCGAAGGGTCCAAGAGGGGAAGTACTCTTCCCCCGGACAGCTCCGCCAACGCCAACATTGGCGACGAAGAATGGCCCTTGAGGGCCAGGCCTCCGGCAAGATCGTAAGTATCCGGATTCCTGAATGATTTATAATTTCTCTTCTGCGTCACATAGTGACCTTCTAATGCCGCATACTACCTGTAGTCCGGCCAATGATGATCTTCCCGCTTCATCGAGCGGGTCCTTGGCTCCGTCGGATGTGGATTCCATTCCGACTGCCTCCACCCCTCGCGACGCTGAGGACGCCAAGGTGGGATCCCAGGAGGGGACCCATCAGGAGGAGGCTCCGGAGGTGCCGCAAGGCAGCCTCCCGGACTTTGCGCCGGACTCCATGCCGGAACCCGTAGTGGTTCCGGAGTCCGGCAGGCGGCCCCTTGGTAAGAAGGGCAAGACCATGACGCCGGCGGTCTCCGTCCAACCGAAGGCGCCGGACAACTTGTTGGAGGCGCTTAACGGCGCTTCCATCAAGGAAGAACACCGCACTATCATGAGTGCGGTGATTCAGAAGGTTCAGCTCGCCAAGAGCGGGCTGACCGAAGCCTGCAGTAGGCTTCTAATAGGCTTTGAGGTAAGAAGTTTAAAATATGTAATGTAATACCGCATAGATAGTAGCCCCTGATGCTCGGTTCGGTGTTCGGAAAGAAAAACCGGACTGAGGATCTAAAAAAAAGATATTCGCAGGAGTGCTAAAAAGTATGTCAATATGGGTTTGCAGGCTGCGCTGCTGACCTCTGCCACACTAACTGCGGAGGTCGGTGCTTTGAAGCAGGACCTCGAGCGGTCCGAGCAAGAGCTCAGCCTTGCCAAGAAGCAGCTCGAGGACAAAGAAGGTGAGTAACACCACTTTTAAATTTGTACCTTACAGAAAAGGATTTTGGTTGCAATAGAAATAACAAGGATAACATGGGTACTACAGGGGCCACGAATGAGGTGGCGACCCTGAAGGAGGCCGTGTCCGCGGCTGAACGCAATGCGGCCGCGGAACGAGCGGAGCGAGAGAAGCAGGAGGCGCGGGTGGCGGAGGTGCGGCAAGAGCTCCAGGCTCTCATGGAAAAGCATGAGAGTTTGGAGCGCGACTCGAAGACTCGAGAGTCCGAGCTTGCCTCGGCTCTTGAAAGTGCCAAAGCCGCTAAGGTCGAGGCCCATAAGGCCCTCCAGGAGATTGAGGCGGTGAAGAAGATAGCGGCGGGTAAGGCATTTTTCATGCAAAGCAAGCATGTGAATGTAAATTACCTGTTACTTACCCGAATTCGGAGCTCTCCAGGGGCGTTTGCAGATCTGCCTCGCAGCGTGTCCGATGCCGCCGCATTCTACTGGGCCGAGGAGGGGAGCTCAACGGAGAAGGTCTTCTAGTCTCAGTACACTGAGGCCGGACACCCGGTGCCCCCTAGCGACCAGCTGAAGCAGCTGGTCGAGCTCCACAAGGTAGCCGAGCAGGCCATGAAGGGCCTCATAGTCCGGCTGTGGCCTGGAGAGGCCATGCCTGGGAGCTACTTCGGCCTCGTGCGGCGGCTGGTGGATGCGTGCCCCTGGGTGGAAGTCATCAAGTGCTCCGCCTGCATTGAAGGTGCTCGTCGGGCCCTTGCCCGCGCAAACGTGCACTGGGGCAGGCTGGATGCTGAGAGGCTTATCACGGACGCGCCGCCGGCGGGCAAGGAGTATCGTACGCCCGAAATGTACTATAAGAGTGTCCTGAAGGGTGCCCGCAAGATTGTGGATGAGTGCTCCAAAGATGTAATTATTGAGTAAACTCGCAATGTGTTATCCCGTGCGCTGAAAACTTTGTTCATATGCGCTAAGCAACGCTTATTAATTTAAAATATTACCTTCTGTGCGGCCGTTTATAAAATCTGAGAGATGGCAAGTCGTCGGCTTCAGCCCCCATGCCACGAGTGCTGGGGTGTTCGGGATAAACTTGAGCACTCTTGTTCCCATTTTTGGGTCCATCTAGGGAGGCGCTCAACACAACGAACAAGGCAACCGGACTTATAATGCTTGAACACTCTCACTTAGCCATAGAATTATATAATTTTAAATTTCAGTGAAGCCCCTAGTATTCGGAAGACCGAGTTCGGGGAGCTATCCACGCCTGGGCCGTACACAGCCGGTTCCTCGCTCGAAGCGGCATAAGTCTTTAGGGACTCGAAAAGACCTCTCGAACAGCGACCAGTCTCTCGCCTTATCATGACAGTCAGTTTTAACTTTCTCCACTGAGGCGCTCGCCCAACTCAACCGGGGCGCAATCGCAGTGGTTCTCCCAGTGCTACCTTAGCCGACAGAACGGAACGTAAGGTACCAAAACATAGGAGCCGGGCAAACCCAACTATTGACCCAAGACATGATTCGGAGCCGATGCATATAATGCTATAAGTTCGGGGTGCCGCACTTGTGAAAGTGTTTGGACTTATCACACCATAATGCGGGGAACACAAGCCCCTGGTGTATTCTCCGTACCAAAATGTACGGGTGCAAGATGTCATTAATGAACATATATGTAAAAAAAAGGTAATGCAATTATAGGCAAAAAGTGCTGCATTGTTTATTCAAGGAATTCTGCTGTGAATGCAGAACGATACAAATAGTGCGGTAAGCAAGGGATTGGACTAATTAAACATATCCCCCTCCAGGGGTAGGCTACAAACTGGTGTTTTTAACAAATTTAATACTCATAATGGAGACCACCTGAGTGTTCATCGTAGCCTTTGTCCCTCCCTGGCTGTTGCATCGTGAGTTCGGCAGATCTACTGCCGGACAGGGCCTCTGGTGAACGGAGTCCTGTGGAAAAATAAAAAAAGAAGAAAAAAGAGTGACACACTTGGGAGCCCCTGGTGTGGTTAAGCCGCACTCTGGGCCTGTCGTGGTCGTGCCCCTCCCCCCATGCCCATGGTATCTCCAGAGCGTAATGATGTACGCGAAGAGCTGGTCTTGCAATCATGCAAGGGCTGGGGGTGGGGCCGCATTGCTACGCGTGCTCGGGACGTGCCAGGTGGTCTTGATTGATGTTACTCCGGGCGCGTTTGGCCATGTCCGGTCGTTTAACGGCCGGACTCGAAAATTGCCTTAGAAGTCTGCTCTGTACTTCTGCCGCGAGAGCCGCTGTGTGTTCCTCTGTTCGGAGGGAGCGTTCAGTATTTCCGTTGACCGTGATGACTCCATGAGGGCCTGGCATCTTGAGCTTAAGGTATGCATAATGCGGCACCGCGTTGAACTTTGCAAACGCGGTTCGTCCGAGCAGGGCGTGATAGCCACTGCAGAACGGGACTATGTCGAAGATTAACTCCTCGCTTCGCAAATTATCCAGGGATCCGAAGACCACTTCCAGTGTGACTGAGCCTGTACAATTGGCCTCAACACCTGGTATGACGCCTTTAAAGGTCGTCTTTGTAGGTTTAATCCTTGAGGGGTCTATGCCCATCTTGCGCACTGTATCCTGATAAAGCAGGTTCAGGCTGCTGCCGCCGTCCATCAGGACTCTAGTGAGGTGAAATCCATCGACGATTGGGTCTAAGACCAATGCGGCGAACCCACCATGACAGATACTGGTAGGGTGGTCCCTTCGATCGAAAGTGATCGGGCAAGAGGACCATGGATTGAACTTCGGGGCGACTGGCTCCATCGCGTATACGTCCCTAAGTGCACGCTTCCGCTCCCTCTTGGGTATGTGGGTTGCGTATATCATGTTTACCTTCGCACTTTTGGGGGGAAACCCTTCTGTCCTCTACTGTTCGGCGGCCGGGTCTCTTCCTCGTCATTGCTGTGTAGCCCCTTGTCATTGTTTTCCGCAATTAATTTGCCTGCCTGCTTGAATACCCAACAATCTCTGTTGGTGTGATTAGCTGGCTTTTCGGGGGTGCCATGTATCTGGCAAGAGCGGTCGAGTATTCGGTCCAAATTGGATGGACCCGGAGTAGTTCTTTTGAATGGCTTCTTCCGCTGACCTGGTTTAGAGCCTCTGAATCCGGCGTTGACTACCGTATCCTCATTGTTATCAATAGGGTTACACAGAGTCGGTTACAATGGTAGGAGATCTACATATCCGTATCGCCAAGCTTGCCCTCCACGCCAAGGAAAGTCCCATCCGGACACGGAACGAAGTCTTCAATCTTGTATCTTCATAGTCTTGGAGTCCGGCTGACGATGATAGTCCGGCTGTCCGGACACCCCCTAGTCCAGGACTCCCTCACCGACTTTGTTGGAAGGGGTGGCATTGCCCTTTTTGACATCATCACCCTTCACATTGTTCTTCTTCTCCTTTGGAGCACCCTCTCCCTCCTTCACAAAAGTTTGCTTGAGAGGGGGAGGTCATTTGGTCTTGTCATTCTTCTTCTTGTTCTTGGACTTGGGTGCGAACCCAACTCCCTCCTTGGCCACAACTTCCTTTTGATTGCTCAAAAGGTCATTGAGGTTCTTCTCACCTTGTATGCATGTCACAAGGCCTCTCTCAAGTTGCTCTTTCAACTTGGCATTCTCCTCCACAAGATGCACATGCTCACAACATGGGTTAGTAGCATTTGCATTATCAACTAATACCATATGAGGAAAAGTGGCTTTCTCCTTGGTTAGCTTCACTTGGAGTTGATCATGAGACTCCTTGAGGCTAGCATGAGCACCCTTCAAGACCTTGTGGGCCTTGTCAAGTATATCAAACTCCTCCTTGAGTCTAGCATGGTCAACCCCAAGTTTAGCCTTCTCGGAATTTAGCACACGAGATACAACAAGAGCATGATCAAGATCTTTCTTTAATTTAGCATGGTCATCGTTGTGTGACTCCTCAAGAGCCAAATGATGAACATGCTCTTCCTCAAGTGCATTAGAGAGATCCGATATCTCATCGGCATAGTCATGACTATGACCTTCCATCTTAGAGATGGTTTCTTCATGAGCCTCGATCATGTCACTGGCTTCACCAAGTTGTTCAAAGAGAGCAACGAAGTGCTTCTTGGATTTGCCCTTGAGCTTACTCATAAAAGACTCAAATTCATTTACTTCCTCATTAGACCCCTCACTTTCATCAATGCAATCCGTCAAGGAGGGATTAGTAATCATGGTGGTTTTGATGTTGGGGGTTACCTTGTTGGTGGCTTTAGCCATGAGGCACTTGGCGGTGATGTTCTCGTTGGGTGAGTCGAAGAGGGACACCCGTGGAGCTGTGGCAATGGCAACGGAGGCCATGGCCATGGCTTCACTATCATCATCATCATCCTCATGGTATTATTCTTGAGCCACCAACCCTTTAGTTGGAGTCTTCTTGGTGAAGTTGTTCTTGTTGGGGAAGGACTTGGCTTTGTCTTTTCGGATGAGCTTGCCACCATTGTCTTCCCTCTTCTTGTAAGGGCACTCCGCAACAAAATGGCTCACATTGCCACAATTGTAGCATGTTCTCACACGTTGCTTGCCCTTGAAGCCACTTGAGTTATTCTTGTTGAAGTTGGGCCTTGTGTTCTTCTTGCTCCAAAATTGCCTTGAAGCAAGAGCCATGTGCTCATGGTAATCATACTTAGTATCTTTGGGGTTGCTCTCCTGTTCTTCCTCTTCATCCTCTTCCTCCACACTAACCTTGGCCTTCAAGGCAAGGTCGGACTTCTTTGCTCTTTGAGAACGCAACACCGCATTGTCGGCGGTCTTGTCCAAGATCCTCATTGCCACAAACTCATCCAACACTTCACTTGAGGACAAGGTGTGGAAGTCCGGCCTTTGACGGATGACGGAGGACATGGCCTTGTGGTAGGGCATCATAGCCTTGAGGAACTTGCGCTTGATCCAATTTCATCCGTATCCTTGCTCCCATGATCTCGGAGTGAGACCGCGAGACTGGTTAATCTTTGGTAGAGCTCACGAGGTTCTTCATCTTCATTCATTGCAAACTCATCGGTTTCATCTTGCACCACTTCATAGTTGGAGCGTTCAATGCTTGTGCTTCCCTTGTAGAGGGAAACAACAAGGTGCCATGCTTCCTTGGCCACGATGAAGGGCCGGAGGTGCCCAATGTCTTCAGGTGGAATTGCATCTTGGATGATGAAGAGAGCATTCTCATTGAATTGGTTATCCGCGGCTTCTCTAGGGGTGAAGTTGCTTCGATCATGCGGATAGAAACCTTCCTCAATAATTCTCCAAAGGTTAGTATTAACATTATTTAAATGACGTTTAAAGCGATAAACCCAAGAGTCAAAATCCCGATTCTTCACAATCTTGGGCGGAGAACCCGCATGATTTAAATGCGTGGAGGGAACCGGTCCTCCATAAGTGAGAGGTGGTTCAACATGAGAATAGATGCCATTACCACTCTTACCACTAGGTAAAGGAACCTTTTTACTAGAAGCTTCCCCCTTATCGGAGTTGGCATCCGCCACCTTGTTAGTGGGAGAAACCACTTCCAAAGGTGCGGTGGATACTTTAAGACCATCAAGGAACTCTATGAACATGCCTTTGACCACGGTCGTCATGGAGGTTTTCAATGTGATCAAAGCCACATTGAATTTATCACGTGAGACCGGGGATGCCCCATCGGCCATAGACGAGGACAGAATCACACCGGGGTGCTCCTCCTCACTGTCTACGGTGTCAACCATACTCCTCGGACGACAAAGTCCTTAATAAAGAGACGAGGCTCTGATACCAATTGAAAGGATCGATATAGTTGACTAGAGGGGGGGGGGGTGAATAGGCAACTAACAATTTTTAGCTTTTCTTTACCAAATTAAACTTTGCATCAAAGTAGGTTGTCTAGATATGCAACTAGGTGAGCAACCTATATGATGCAATAACGATAAGCACACAAGCAAGTTAGGGATATAACACAATATAGCTTGCACAAGTAAAGGAAAGAAATAACCAAAAGGGGAACTGGTGGAGACGAGGATGTGTTACCGAAGTTCCTTCCTTTTGAAGGGAAGTACGTCTCCATTGGAGCGGTGTGGAGGCACAATGCTCCCTAAGAAGCCACTAGGGCCACCGTATTCTCCTCACGCCCTCACACAATGGGAGATGCCATGATTCCACTATTGGTGCCCTTGGAAGCGGCGACCGAACCTTTAAAAACAAGGTTGGGGCAATCTCCACAACTTAATTGGAGGCTCCCACGACACCATGAAGCTTCACAAATGGACTATGGCTCCACGGTGACCTCAACCATCTAGGGTGCTCAAACACCCAAGAGTAACAAGATCCTCAAGGGATTAGTGGGGGGAATCAAATTTCTCTTGGTGGAAGTGTAGATCGGGGCCTTCTCAACCAATCCCTAAAGAATCAACAAGTTTGATTAGCTAGGGAGAGAGATCGGGCGAAAATGGAGATTGGAGCATCAATGGAGCTTGGGGGAAGAGGTGAGTCAACTTTGGAGAAGAAGACCTCCTTTTATAGAGGAGGGAACAATCCAACCGTTACCCCTCAAACAGCCCCGCAAAGGGCGGTACTACCACAGCGGGCAACGGTACTACCGCTCCCCCTCGTGGTACTGCCGCGCAGACTAGGAGGGCTATAATATGAGCAGGAATCGGACCCAGGGCGGTACTAGCCGCCATGGTAGGGCGGTACTACCGCTTCTACTGTCGCTGCTATGTGCCGCACTATCTGACATGAGAGGTGACCCCCTCGAGTTGAGGCGGTAGGAGACCGGTACCACAGCGGTAGTACGGCTGAGGACCCCCAGGCGGTACTACCACTGCAGAGCGGTACTGCCGCTTGTGGCTCTTGAGCGGTACTACCGCTGGGGACCGTGGTACTACCGTTGGGACCAAAACATACTCATATGAGAGAAAAAGGAACCTCCATCGAAGTGGGAAGGCTCTGTGGGTGCGAAGAGGATGTGTACATGTTGATTCCACCCTAGCCTTACCAATGCGGACCCCCTCTTGATAGTACGGTGACTCCTACGAAACAAGTCCACCAAAACTGAAACGAAAGAGCTACACCGTCTTCGATTAAAACTCCGAGGGAAAGGAATTGTCTTGTGCCAAAGGATGAATCTCTGAAATGCTCAAAGCACATGATTAGTCCGCAAACGCGTTGTCATCAATCACCAAAACTACATAGAGAGAGATATGCCTTAACAACCTAGCGACGACTAAAGCAGTGCGAGCACGAGTCAACTCTCGAGCTAGCTCGTGAATCAGAAGATAACTAGTGGTGATGTATCGAAAAAGGTGACTAGTATCACTATCGGACGCCGGATCAATGACAGGAAAACGGACACGACCATCATCGTGCAGGGATGGATAGTAGTGAAAACCTGGGTGAGTCTGCATCCGGACCTCGGTATAGCGTAGCTCAACGAGGACCTCGAATGTAGTAAATTGAACGGCATGAGTGGCGGTGGAAGCATAACCACTCCTAGAGGTACGAGTGTAAGAGCCTGATGAAGAACCGATGCACAGAGTAACCACGGCGTGATACTCGTACACTGAGTTGGCTAGACGCTCCCGGTACACCCGATACGCTAGGTCATCACTGCGTGGGTAAAGTCGATGTCATACATTCCGAAGAAGATGCGGCGAAGTGTATGGCAACATCTCCAACTGGCACGGATACTGTCGGCGTTCTCGGAACGGGGGTCCCCAGACTTGCCTGCCTACGGCCTGCGGCGTGGCTCAAGGGGTGGCCCAGTACGGCCCATCTTCATCAACTCAAGCTCAAGACCCTCGCGAGGGGCCAAGCCTCGCGGGGCGGACGATGCAAGGCTTCCTCAGGAACGGCCTCACCAGGCAGGCTCGCGAGGAGGCGGAGAGATCAAGGCAGGGGTACCTCGCGAGGTGCTCGTGACGCAAGCCATGACAATCGAGATCAGGCGGGCGCCAGGCGGGTGCCGGCCTGCGCAGTGTCCTTGTTTCCTCTTTGGTGCAAAGGGGGCAAGCCCAGGCACGGAGTACCGAGACATCGAGCAAAGGTTACCATTTCGGTGCAACGAGACCAAGACCAGCAGAGCGGCAGGACGGAGGTCACCGTGGAGCCCAAGACAGCGTCATCGCCAGGGCCTTTGGCAGAAGACCAACTTTAGTCAGGATAACTTGTACTAGATGTTCCCCTTCAAAATGGCCGTTGTTTGCGCCCTTCCCGCTCGATATTTGGGAAGAGGACCAGTGCCTTTATAAATAGGGAGAGCCATCACAGTAGAAGGCATCTCATCGGGATCTCACCTAGAGCCAATAGAGACGGAGCAATTCCTCTCCAAGCATACCACCACAAGAACACCCCTCACGAGGCTGTTCTTCCTCTATACTGTTCATCATCAGCCCCAGAGGCAATCCACCACACCACACACTGGATTAGGGTATTACACCACGATGGTGGCCCGAACCAGTAAACCTTGCGTCCCTTGTGTTGTTCATCATGTAGCTTAGATTCGCAGCAAGGCGTTGGGACATGGATGGGTAGGACGAAGATCTTCGCGCGCACCCCAGAGTTTGAAGCTTAAGGGTTTTGCCGGAACCCGATATCCGACATTTGGCGTGCCAGGTAGGGGTGCGTCGGAGCTCTCCCTTCCGTCGACCCGCTCTCCATCAACACCGCGCTTTGCCCTCATGGCGGACAACGCTCCGCCCGCTCCGGCTGCCGACACCGGCACTGGGGCCAGGGGGCTCTGAGCCTTGGCCCCCGCCTTGCGACAGGTGCAGTGGCCGAACAAGTTCAAGCCAGAGATGCCGCCGCGCTATGACGGCGCGACGGATCGGCTAGCTTTCCTGCTAGCGTATGAGGAGGCCGTCCTCAAGGCCGGGGGCGACGACAGTGTCATGGCTAACTAGCTTCCCATGGCCCTCACCGGCGTTCTACGTATGTGGCTGCTCCACCTGCCAACGGCTTCGGTGGCCTCTTGGGAGGAGCTGCGCGACCTCTTCCTCGCCCATTATGCTGCGCCGGCGCCCCCGGTCGTCGCAGCTCTCCTGGGCGGCTCACAAGCGCCACCCTCGAGCCGCCATGTCAAGCCATTTGTCCACCAGATCGGTGCTGCCCTCACGCGCCGCGAAGCCCCTCCGGGTTGGGTGGCACCCAAGGCCGACTTGACCTTCAGCTTGGAAGATCACCCCACCAACACCGCCTGCTCGGGTGCGCTCCCGATGCTGTGCACTCCCACCATCTGCCAGGTGGTCGTCACCAGGACCCTCATCGACGGCAGTGCCAACCTCAACGTGCTCTCGGTGGAGGCCTTCAGCCTCCTCCACGTGCCCCTAGAGTGACTCTGACCCAGCAAGTCCTTCTCAGGCGTCGGAGGCAGTTCCACCGACTCCCTGGGGCAGATCCGCGTCCCGGTGACCTTTGGCACCCACGACAACTTCCGCACGGAGCTGGTTGACTTTGACATAGCCCCCATCGGCCTCCCGTACAACGCCATCCTCGGCTACCCTGCCTTGGCCCAGTTCATGGCAGCGACTCACCCGACCTACAACCTCATGAAGATGCCCGGGAGCAGCGGCATCCTCACCGTAGCTGGAGATACAAAGGATGCTCCGCAGGCGCTCAAGCTTGCCTTCAAGGCGGCCGTAGTGGCACAGCCCACCGGCGCCGACACACTCAAGGCCAAGGGGCCGGCAGCTCGGGAGAAACGCCGAAGCCTACATCGACGACATCATGGTGAAGTCTCAGGAGGCCAAGACCCTGATATAGGACCTGGAAGAAACCTTCGCGAGCCTTCGTGAAGTGGACCTGCGGCTCAACCCGGAGAAGTGCGTGTTCGGTGTTCCTTCTAGCAAGCTTCTAGGCTTCCTCGTATCCCACAGAGGTATCGAGGCTAACCCAAAGAAGGTCAAGGCAATCGAAGACATGAGTCTGCCGCAAACCCTCTGGGAAATGAAGAAGCTCACCGCGCGAGTAACCATGTTAGAACGCTTAATCTCCAAGCTAGGGGAACGATCCCTGCCCTTCTTCAAGCTGATGAAGAAGAAAGGTCCGTTCGAATGGACTCAAGAGGCCGACGAAGCATTCCAAGATCTCAAGAAGTACCTGACCAGCCCTCCGGTGATGGTGGCTCCACCCTTAGGAGCCCTTGGTGCTTTACCTCGCCGCCACACCCTACTCCGCCAGCGCAGCTTTGGTGGCGGTTCGGGAGGAGCGCCGGGTGAAGGCCGCTTCTGCCCCAACCCCGACCGCAGCAGCTTAGGGCCAGGAAGGCCTCGCGAGGGCCACGACCTCGACAGATGGGGATCGGCCTCAACAGGAAGGCACCTCTGGGGCTGAGGGGACCTCACCAAGCAGTCAGGAGCCGAGGGCTCGAACGCCTCAGGAGGCGCTCAACTCTCCGGAGGATGCGGGCTCTGTCGGCGCGCCCACTCTCGTCGAGCATCCCGTGTATTTCATCAGCACGGTGTTGCGGGATGCAAGGGCACGGTACCCATGCCCCAAAAGCTCTTGCTCGCACTATTGGTGGCCTCTCGGAAGCTGCAGCACTACTTCCAAGGTCACCCCACCAAGGTTGTCTCAGCCTACCCATTGGAGAGGGTGCTCAGGAGTCCTAACTCTGCAGGAAGGGTTGTTGAATGGAACATCGAGCTGCAAGCATTTCAGTTAGAATTCAGCACAACCAGAGTCGTCAAGGGAGCCACACTTGCAGTTTTTGTGGCAAAATGGACAGAGGTGCCAGGGCTCGAAGCAGGAGAAGATCGGTCACTTTCCCCGAGAAGCGAGGTGCCAGACAGCTGGGTTATGCACTTCGATGGAGCATTCTCGCGACATGGCGCAGGGGCAGGCGTAGTGCTTATATCCCCCACTCCGGACAAGCTCTACTACACCGTGCAGCTCTGTTTCCAATAGGGTGAAAAGGTTTCCAACAACATAGCAGAATACGAGGGCCTCATAGCAGGCTTAAAGGCAGCGGCCGCACTGGGGGTGAAGCGCCTCATCATCAAGGGTGACTCACAGCTCCTTGTCAACTTCTCCAACAAAGTATACGAGCCCAAGGACGAGCACATGGAGGCGTATCTTGCAGAAGTGCGCAAGATGGAAAAGCAGTTTCTGGGGCTGGAGCTCCAGCATGTGCCTCGCGGCACCAATCAGGAGGTTGATGACATCACCAAGAGGGCATCAAGGCGGCTACCTCAGGATCCTGGCATTTTCGAGGAACGACTCTTCAAGCCCTCAGCATCACCGTCACTATCAAGCACAACACAACTTCGGGAGGAGCTCCCTCAACCGCCTGCCTCAGGAGCCCCGGCCTGTGGCCCAACCTCAGGAGCGCGCTTGCTCCTGGCGCTGGAGCCTCAAGAAGGATACTGGACTACGGAGCTCAAGGATTACTTGGTGCAAGGGACTCTACCAGAGAAAGAAGAGGACACGGAACGCGTGGCCCGGCAGGCCACGGCCTACTGCATCCAAGACGGGGAGCTCTACCGGAAGCGGCCCAATGGTGTTTCCATGCGTTGCATCTCCAAGGAACAGGGGAAGGAGTTGCTGGCAGACATTCACGGTGGAGACTGTGGGCACCACTCGTCATCATGGACCCTCATCGACAAGGCGTTTTGCAGCGGGTTCTATTGGCCTACAACACTCAATGTCACAATCGAGCTGGTGAAGGCTTGCGAGGCCTGTCAATTCCACACCAAGTAGATTCATCAGCCATCTCAGGGCCTGCAGACCATTCCACTCTCGTGGCCATTCGCGGTTTGGGGGTTGGACATTTTGGGCCCGTTTCCCCGGGTGCTAGGGGGCTATCGCTACCTCTACGTCGCCATTAACAAGTTCACCAAGTGGGCTGAGGTGGAAGCTGTCCGCACCATCCCAGCTGGCTCCATAGTCAAGTTCATCAAGGGCCTCGTGAGCCAATTCGGGGTGCCTAATCGCATCATCACCAACAACGGTTCGCAGTTCACCAGCAATCTCTTCAAAACATATTGTGCTAACCTTGGAACACAGATATGCTACGCCTCAGTGGCACACCCTCTGAGAAATGGCCAGGCTGAACGTGCCAACACAGAGGTCCTGAAAGGCCTCAAAACCAGGACCTTCAAGAAGAAGCTGGAGGCCTGCGGCAGGGGCTGGTACGACGAGCTCCAGTCCGTGCTATGGTCTATCCACACTACCGCCCACCAAGTCGACCGGCGAAACCCCATCCTTCCTCGTCAACGGAGAGGAAGCGGTCCTCCCTCACGAGGTCTGGCGTCGCTCAGTGCGAGTCCTGGCATTTGACAAAGCGCAGCAGGACGCCATGCGGGGGATGGATCTCGTGCTGGGGGAGGAACACCGTCGGGAGGCCGCCTTCGAGCGGCAAGATACCAGCAGGCGCTGCGGCGGTATCACTGCCGCAACATCCGCCCCAGGACTCTCGAGGTAGATGACCGGGTGCTCTCCACGGAAGGGCCGCACAAGCTCTCGCCCATGTGGGAGGGCCCATTCAAGGTTGTTCATGTTTCCAGACCTGGCACCGCACGCTTGAAACCCAGGAGGGGGCGCCCATCCCGAACACGTGGAACATTCAGCACCTCCGAAGATTCTACCCTGGAAGTAAGGCCCAGTGCCTATAAAGAAGGCCCGGCGCCTGTGAAGAAGGGCCCAGTGCCTACAAAGAAGGCCTAGTGCCTGTGAAGCTTGTCGTCCCAAGAAAAGGCCCGGTGCCTGTGAAGAAGGCCAATGCCTGTGAAGCTCGCCGCCCGTGACACTCTCACGTAATAATGAGTTGGGGCTGTACACGCCCCGGAGTCTCCGGAGTGCCGCCCTTGGGCCTCGGGGGCTCCTGCCCACGCCCAGTGGCAGCACTTAGCTCTGCGCTGGTGAGAAGACATCGAAGACTAGATTAGGTGTCGGACACGGCTTTTCATTTGCTTTCCGCAGTTGGCTTGTTCACCCTTGTTTGAAACTTTATTGGAGTTGCTTTTAGTGTTGCTTGCCGTCCCCAGCCCGTGATTCTTTGTCTTTGTTTTTCACCTGACTCGTCCTCTCTTTTGCAAGCCTCGCGAGGGGGCTGCGCGGACGCCCTCGCGAGTACCTTCTTGCCTAATTTCGTGAGGCTTCCTCACTCAGGTTCACAGCGGGAGCACCCCTCCCGGTCCATGCCCCATGGGCATCACGACGCGAACATAGAACCTGAGCCGGTCACCCTCACGATAAAGGTTCGAAAGCTATCCTCCTGGCAAAATTTTGCAGACTTCAAGACGCCCGGCGAGGCCTCAGGCAGGTATCTCGTGAGGCGAAAACGACAGCGAGCCCCTCGAGCTAAGTTGTTCCTACGCACAAGCACGCAGCCGCAACACCACAACACAACATGGGAATAATAGAAATAGCATAATAATTAAGGGCAATAGTCCACCACGCCCCCACGGGGCTCCATACGTCTCTCTCTCTCTCTAAGCGGGAAAAGGAGATAAACAAAATAAACGCGGCGTGCCTGGCGACGGCTCGTGAGGGGGATTCACATCGCCCTCCTGAGCTCAATCAGACTCCTCCTCACGCTTCATCGAGGCATGGCGGCGGGATGACCCGCTACCACCCTCGAAGCAGGCACGGCGGCGTGGTGGTTGGTCGCGGCCACCGCTGGAGGAGCTGTCACCAGAGGAGGAGCCGCTGAAGCTTGGCGAGCTGCGGGCGCTGTCGGCGGCGGGCTCGCCTTCATCCTTGTTGCGGCCTTCACCAAGTCCCAGCACCTGATCACCATCATCATCTTCAGGGCAGCACCCGACACGGCGGCCGTCTTCTCTGAACACCCTCACGTAGAGGGTCGCATCACCGTCAAACTTGAAGTGTAGGGTGCACCGCCGTCCTAGGCCGCGCGCACGGGCAAACGTCTGCCAGCCGCGGGCCAAGGCTCGACGGAGGTCTCCACCGAGACCCAGGAAGCCCTGCTGCAGCAGCCGTCCGCCTGGAGCCAGAGGCCGCCAGGGGCGCCAGACGGGAGTTCGCTGGTGAAGAAGCGGGGAAGCTGGAGCCAGTTGCCAGCCGGATCCGCTGCCCACATGACAAACTCTGGCAGCACCTCTGCCGAGTGGAAGTGTGGCCTGGGAGGCCGGGCGGCCACAACGCGCCTTCCCTCACCCACCGGGCGGCCGTCACCGTGCAAAGGACCACCACCGTGACCATGAGGAGCCACCGCAGGGGTCGCGGGGTGCTTGCGGCGGCGACCTCAGCCGCACTTGGGCGGAGGGGAGCCAGGCCCTTCCCGACGAGCCTTTCCCTTCTCCACGACCGAGAACCTCTTCGTCGGCGCCATGGGACACGGCGGGCAACTGGAACAGGGAGGAAGAAGAAGCAAGCGGGGGAATGGGAAATGTGTAGCGGGGGCCTGCGCCCTCCCACATTTATAACCCAAGGGAGGCCAACCGTCGGCCTCCACGATCACAGGTAATCATGACTCTTTTTGCATGCAACAGGGACTCGTCAAATCGGGCAGTTGCCGAGGCAGCATGGGGAAGCGGAGACGCCCACGTCCAATCAACCGCCACGCGGCGACCAAGGCCGCAGGCTGTCGGGGCCCGTGGCGCTCCGCACTTGCCCTTTCTCTTCGTCGCTAAGCCAAGTCCGAGCACGCCTTGGGCCCGGGGGCTACTGTCGGCGTTCTGGGAACGGGGGTCCCCAGACTTGCCTGCCTGCGGCCTGCGGCGTGGCTCAAGGGGTGGCCCAGTACGGCCCATCTTCATCAACTCAAGCTCAAGACCCTCGCGAGGGGCCAAGCCTCGCGGGGTGACGACGCAAGGCTTCCTCAGGAACGGCCTCACCAGGCAGGCTCGCGAGGAGGCGGAGAGATCAAGGCAGGGGTACCTCGCGAGGTGCTCGTGACGCAAGCCATGACGATCGAGACCAGGCGGGCGCCGGCCTGCGTAGTGTCCTTGTTTCCTCTTTGGTGCAAAGGGGGAAAGCGCAGGCGCGGAGTACCAAGGTATCGAGCAAAGGTTACCATTTCGGTGCAACAAGACCAAGACCAGCAGAGCGGCAGGACGGAGGTCACCGTGGAGCCCAAGACGGCGTCATCGCCAGGGCCTTTGGCAGGTAAAGACCAACTTTAGTCAAGATAACTTGTACTAGATGTTCCCCTTCAAAATGGCCGTTGTTGGCGCCCTTCCCGCTCGATATTTGGGAAGAGGACCAGGGCCTCTATAAATAGGGAGAGCTATCACAGTAGAAGGCATCTCATCGGGATCTCACCTAGAGCCAACAGAGATGGAGCAATTCCTCTCCAGGCATACCACCACAAGAACACCCCTCGTGAGGCTGTTCTTCCTCTGTACTGTTCATCATCAGCCCCAGAGGCAATCCACCACACCACACACTGGATTAGGGTATTACACCACGACGGTGGCCCGAACCAGTATAAACCTTGCGTCCCTTGTGTTGTTCATCGTGTAGCTTACATTTGCAGCGAGGTGTTGGGACGTGGATCGGTAGGAGCAAGATCTTTGCGCGCACCCCAGAGTTCAAACCTTAAGTGTTTTGCCGGAACCCGATATCCGATAGATATGGCACTAGAGCCATCTACACTCACAACCATTAACCGATTAGAAATAACAATAAACCAAGTGCATGCAATGCAGCAACCAGATGCAAACACTACCGGCACTCAATTAGCAAGCTAGCTAACGTTCAATTAACGTGTCGGGGGTCTAGCGTGTCCTACAGTTAACACAACTCTGATACCAAGCGTTGTGGCACCCCGGCTCAGAGCAAACGATTTACATTGCATTGCCAGCCCAGAGATCAAGTGTTCTGCAACACACAACATCTTGATACAGAAAACAACCGCTTTATTGATGCTAGCAAAAAACATAGTGTGACATTACATCAAGTAGCGAGGCCAAGTGGCACACCCGGTGCGGTTGAACAATATGTACATTATTTAGTGAATATGAAGGGGCCTCGATCACAACAACTACGCGGCAGCAGAACGATGATGAAGTGGGACTCCATAGCACAGGGACACCGATGTGGACACGATCTAGACACGGCATCACTCCGGTCTGGTTAGACTTTCCTGAAAGCTGGCATAACACGCCAGGTCAGTACATTGAATGTACTTGCAAGCTCACAACAAGCATAAACATAATGGCAAACAATATGATGACATTTAATCAAGTTAAATGTAGGTGAGAACATACTACTCATGCCATGCAACCAAATTTGTGTGCTGAGTCCCTCAGACTCTCTTACCAACGGGTTACCTCGCAACCGAACGGTGATCACTCCCAGATCACAATCAAAACCAACACTTAGGTTTCCACAACATCAGCCTCACTGATCTCATCATCACATAACCAGCGCCAAACAAATAACTTAGTGTGCAAGATTATTTATTAACGTTGGTCCATGGTGTGACTTACTTACGAGTTGTGTCCGTAACCGAGGACGCGACTATCGATAGATTAAATACACTCTATAGAGGTAGCGCATTGTACCCACACCACGGAACCCATGGCCTCGCACTCCCATTCGGGTGGACCAACGGAATTCCGATGGAACTCCCCCATTGCCATGACACTCTCTCAGCCACTCCAACTAACTCCCCACTGGGCTAAGTCATGGGTGGCCCCGTGCCTACCAAAGGCATCAACGGCCATCGTCGTGGTAAAACTCAAACGGTCCCAAATGGGGACAAGGTACCATAACAAAATCAACAACGGGCACACAAGGTTATGTCTGCTTACCGGGCCAGGGTACCGCACGCCCATAACTTTCCCTCGTTGGAGGCACCGACCAGAGGCATGACAATGGACCGACTAAAGGCCTTCCCATAAAGGCAAATGTGGTTGCACTGGGAAAAACTCGATTCAGTGGCACCATGACCCGATTAACTTTATGTTCAAGTTCAATTAACATCAGGTTTAACTTGAAATAAAAATGCTCAAGTCACCATATGCCATGATCATGCAACCATGCGACATGCATCACATATCACTTAGAATAAACATATCAACATCATCAAAAATTCTACTTGCACAAATCATCACTAAACTTTACTGATTCTTTCTCACTGGTTATTAGCACTCATCATTTTTATTTTTTATCGTTTACCAAATGCAAACAAGCATTCACATAAGAAAATAATACCGATGCTAGTCATATCATAGTCATAGCAAAAAACACATAATCAAACTACTCATGCTTGCTCACACTAGTCTAGGTACTCACTTATGTAAACAAAACATCTGACCATGAAAAAATAACTAACACAAGCATTATTCATTACATAATTATATGCAAGAAATAACTCATTTTCAAGTTGGAAAATCATGAATATTGCAATGACACCATGAAAATGTTGGTGTGGCTTGCCTTAGTTCAGAGGAGCTTCACACTCCTCCTGGGTCTCTTCAAGACATGCTTCTCCTTCTGAAAACAATTAAAATGACAAAAATAAAACATCAAGAACACTTCTGAAAATTACCAGAAAATCTGGACAATAGAGAAAATTCTCATTTTTGGTGTGCTGCTAGATCTTTTCAATAAGAACATAGTGCAAAAAGAATCAACTCATTTGGACTTATGGTTAAAAAGTTACAGCATGTCAAAGTTTCTGGTCAAAATTTCAATTAATTTGAATAAAAAGAAAATGTCACAGCCCTATCTTAGTCTTGCCTGTCATTGCATAATCTCCATGCATCATGTTTAAATTCTTTTGAAAGTTGAAATGGGGATTGATCCAAACCCTAGCACCAAATGAATTCAAATAGGATCAAATAAAATCATTTTCAATGAATCCAAAATGCCCTTTGAAAATGTTCATGCTTTTTGATAAAGGTGAAAACTTCTCCCAAAAATGATGCAAATATTTTTAGGTCATCTTGGATTTTTGAATTAAATAATATGTATTTGATTTGGGGCATTTAAATTCTGTAAATAAGTTTAAATGTTTCAAAAATTCTGAAAACAGATGAGGGCCTCTGAAATAACTCAGTTACTGCCCACAAATATTTTCAGGATTTATAGAGTTGGTTTGGGACTAAAACTAAATCAGAAACAAACCGCAAAAAAATAGAAAAAGAAAAACAGAAATATAAGGAGCAGGAACCATACCTGCCAGCCCACTTACCTGGCGCCTAGTGGTTCAGCCGAGCATAGCCCAGCTGTCACGCCCAATATGTGATACTATCCTAAAGAGACTCGAAGGTCCCACCAAGGATAGAACCGCATATTGATACGCTTTTGCAAGGTGGATATCATTACATCAACATTACATAATAGATGGGGATACATACAAGAGGCATACAAAGCCACACGAATACAACAACCTCATACATAAGAGCAACATCCGACTACGGATGAAACACAAACAGAAGCTCAATGACAACCACCCTGCTAGCCCAGGCTGCCGACCTGGAACCTATCCCCTGATCGAAGAAGAAGCAGAAGAAGGACTCCAAAACAAGTAAACATCGCTCTCGCGCCAAGATCATCGCATTACCTGTACCTGCAACTGTTGTTGTAGTAATCTGTGAGCCACGAGGACTCAGCAATCCCATTACCATGGGTATCAAGACTAGCAAAGCTTAATAGGTAAGGAAAGGATAAGTGGTGAGGTTGCAGCAGCGACTAAGCATATATGGTGGCTAACATACGCAAATAAGAGCGAGAAGAGAAGCAAACAGAACAGTCGGGAAGCTAGAAGTGATCAAGAAGTGATCCTGAAACTACTTACGTTCATACATAACCCAAAACTGTGTTCACTTCCCGGACTCCACTGAAAAGAGACCATCACAGCTACACACGCGGTTGATGCGTTTTAGTTCGAATCTGGTGTCAAGTTCTCTACAACCAGACGTTAACAAATTCCCATCTGCCACATAACCGCGGGCAGGGCTCTCGAAAGTTTATACCCTGCAGGCGTGTCCCAACTTAGCCCATCACAATCTCTCACGGTCAATGAAGGATATTCCTTCTCCCAGGAAGACCTGATCAGTCTCAGAATCCCGGTTAAGACATTTCGACAATGGTAAAACAAGACCAGCAAGACCGCCCGGATGTGCCGACAAATCCCGATAGGAGCTGCACATATCTCGTTCTCAGGGCACATCGGATGAACACTACGTGCAGCTAAAACCAATCCTCAAGTTTCCCCGAGGTGGCGCTGCAAGTGGCTCTAGTTTGGACCAACACTCGAAGGATCACTAGCCCGGGGGGGAGGGTGGTTAAAATAAAGATGACCCTCGGGCTCCAGAAACCCAAGGGAAAAAGGCTTAGGTAGGCAAATGGTAAAACCAAGGTTTGGTCTTGCTGGAGGAGTTTTATTCAAAGCAAACTGTCAAGGGGGTCCCATAAATCACCCAACCGCGTAAGGAACGCAAAATCAAGGAACATGACACCGGTATGACGGAAACTAGGGCGGCAAGAGTGGAACAAAACACCAGGCATAAGGCCGAGCCTTCCACCCTTTACCAAGTATATAGATGCATTAATTAAATAAGAGATATTGTGATATCCCAACATAATCCTGTCCATAATGGAGCAATCTTCAACTTCACCTGCAGCTAACAACGCTATAAGAGGGGCTGAGCAAAAGCGGTAACATAGCCAAGCAACGGTTTGCTAGGAAGGGTGAAAAGGTTAGAGGCTGACATGGCAATTTGGGAGGCTTGAAGAGCAAGTGATAGGTAGCACAGCATGGCGATAGAATGAAGCAACTAGCATAGAAATGATAGTAGTGAGATCCAGAGTAACGGTCATCTTGCTTGAAATCCCGCTAGGTAGAAGAACGAGTCCATGAAGAAGATGAAACCACGAAGATGAACCAAGCGTAGACGAACGAATCCTCACGATCGCAACGAAACAGGAACTAACGAGAAGGAGCACAACCGGAAAGAAGCAAACAACAAGGTAAACGCACAACACATATACACGATATGATGCTCAACCAAGTATGATACATGACAAGGCTATATGATGCTACTCATGGCAAGAGATGATGCAAACAAGAGTAACAACATATGACAAAACCGGAAAGACCCCATATGTAAATTTAGAATTTGGTCCAGATCTAAAAAAACATTAAGTTGAATTTGTTAGATAGCAATTAAGATGCACCAAGATGATCTACATGAAATTCCAGTCAAGTTACATATAAAGTTCGTTTAGTTTGGAGTTACGGCCTAGAAGATATGAGCAAAACAAGTTAACCATGGCATTGATGCAAAAATGCATTCAAACATCAAGCAAACATTCTCAAAACATGGATGCAACACGACAAGATGAAACTACATGCAAATCTAAGCAAGTTTCATATAGAGCACACTCCAAACGGAGCAAGGGTTCAACACATGCACATGAAACAAGTTTAAAGGACAAGCTGTCCAAAACAACTAGGCATCTTACAAACATCACAACAACATGCTACAGCACCTCAACATGAAAACAAAAGGCATGGACGTGATGTACAAATGAATCTTAACAAAATATGAACACTGGGGTATCTCCAGAAACCACTAGAACATCTCCAAAGGACATGGCAAGATTGCAAATAATAACAGTTCACAGATTCAGACGAAATCACTGGACATGGCAGAAATAACATCAGGTTGCAATGTTTAGAGCTAGCAAACTACAAGTTACAGCAAGCTATCATGGCAAACTTAAGCATTGAATGCTAGTACTAAAATCACTTAACAACACTTCCTTACTGAACTTGTTCCAAATATCAACAGACCACATGGTAGCATCCATGCAAACATGGCAAATGATATGACAGATTTAGACCTAGTGAAAATAACAGTACATGGCAGAAACAACGATAAGTGGGCATGTTGGTGACCTTGTACCACTCACCACAGAGCATGAAATGGCATGACAAGGTGACCAACAGTAATAAGACACATTTATGGAGCTAACAATGGCAATAGCATAGTCATAGGGTACAAGGATCACTAGCAAAACACATGGCAAAACTGAACTTCCTGTTAACAGGCTGACAGCAACATTATTTAGCAAATTTGGTGCATGATATAAACAAGATACAGCAGATTATAAATGCAAATAAGGGCATCGATGGATATAGCATAACATATGTAACAAAACATCCTTAGTGAACATCTCCAGATTATGCATATAATGGATGGTAGCTTCAATCAAACATAGCATCATAATATAGCAGTTTTAGCCTAGCAAAA
Organism: Triticum dicoccoides; assembly: GCF_002162155.2. Lineage (NCBI taxonomy): Eukaryota > Viridiplantae > Streptophyta > Magnoliopsida > Poales > Poaceae > Triticum > Triticum dicoccoides. The sequence continues at coordinate 234,064,941 of NC_041389.1, forward strand.
CAGTAACAAGTACCCTACTTCACGAGCTTGATGCACTCACTACAAGACTCAAAAAATACATAGATTGCTTCACTGTAAATATGGAATGAATATGCTCCTAAAACATGTAGACATAATGCTCAAAGGATGCACACACAAAATCCAACGAAAATGACAAAACAACAAGTTATAACAGCCTCAGCGGGTTAACATCATATAGCACTCTTGCAACGATGATTAGGTCATCAAGATGGACTCAAACAAGCATGTCACAATATACCAAAATGAAGAGCATCTCACAATGAACATTTTGACATACTAATCGCTCAATTTGGACACACATGCACAAAGTTATCAACCACACCAGATGCATGCATGCTGATTACAGAAAAGACTTGGCAGATTTTTCAGCGAGCGATCGATAGCTAAAATGCGCACCGAGCGGGGCTTAGTGGGCTGCTCACCACTGGGCTTCGGTCCATGACGAGGGAGGAGGCTGGCCGGGCCAGGGCAACTGGGCCGGCTAGGGGACATGGCCCACGCAGGGGGTCGACGAGGTCGTCCTCCTCCCGTGCTCCTCATGGGCAGGAGGCCATGGCGGCGGCGAAAGGGAACTCCGGCGCGGGGAGGGGCTCCGGTGAGGCGGTCAGGGCAGGGACTGGCCGGAATGGATGCGGGGGCGGCGGATCCGGCCGCTAGGGCACCGGATCTGGCCGGAGACGGGCAAGGACAGCGGCGATCTGGCGGCAGGCGGTGTCCTGCAGGGCATGGGGGGAGAGGGAGGTGAGGGAGACCGAGGGAGAAGGAGGAGAAGGGGCAGGATGGCGTGGGCTCACCAGGACGGCGGCGATACCGAAGCGGTGCTCGCCGATGGGGCGCGGCGGCGAGGTCCGGCGTCCCGGGTGGCGGAGGGGGCTCGGGGATCCGGGCGGCACGCTCGGGTGCGGAGCTCGGGTGGTCGGGCCCTGGGCGGCCCGGGGCGGGCTCCCCGTGGGCCTGCAGGGCCGCGGTGGTGGGAGCGAGCAGGGAGGCCACGCGGCGCGCTGGGGTGACGTGGCGGCGTCCTATTGGACGGGGGCAACGAGCGGACATGTCCGGCGCGGCTGAGACACGTCCGGCGGCGCGGAGGAAGAGGAGGCTAGGGTTCATCCGCGAAAAATGGAGGGGGAGGACCTATTTATAGCTAGAGGGAGCTAGGAGAGTCCAAATGGGGAGCGGTTTTCGCCCACACGATCGTGATCGAACGGCGGAGAGCATGGAGGGGGTTTAGATGGGCTAGGTGGGCTGTGGTGAAGGGGGCTGGGCTGCAAGAGAAAAGGGGTTTTCGGGGTTACACGGTTAACCGTTGGGGCATCAAAAGACCTCCAAATGGAACGAAATTTGACGGGCGGTCTGCCGGTGATATACCAAGGCCACTCGGCAAATCTCGGCCCATTCCGAGAACGTTTTTCAGCGGCTCACAAAACCAAGGACTGAGAGGTGCAACGGGCGCATGCGAGAGTGTCTGTGCTCAGAACGGACAACGGAGAGAACCAGCGGAACCCGAACGGTTGAAAGTCTTGAAAAACATGTAGATTCAATGCATATGATGACATGGCAAATGCAACACGCAAGCGAATGACATGGCAACGACGGTGAAAAACTGGATAACACCTGGCGCATCGATCTTGGGGCGTTAGAACTCTCCTCCACTAACAAGAGATCTCGTCCCGAGATCTTAGGAATGAGACGGAAGAGAAAGAGGAAGAGGTGAAACAAGAATGCAAGAGAGAAGATGAACAAAGATCGAGAGCACTCGGGTTGAAAAGAGGAATGGCAAATATGATGAGAATCAAAAGCTCAGGGAATAAAATAGACTGTGAAACCACTCCGGTTAGAATAAGATAGGAAAGGAATAGAACAAAAGAATTTCGGCAGCATTCCGGATGAAAATGGAAGGAATAGAACATGAACTTCACAAGATGGGATGGCACTTGATGAGATGAACAACGTAATGCCTCCGGAAGAATTGAAAGAGTGGAATAAAAAGAACTTAGAAGGAAGGGTTGAACAGAGTTGTTGAGAAAATCAACAACAAAAGAATAAGCTTGTTGTGGACTTATCAAAAATATCTCAAAACTTGAGGTGAAATTATACCACAACCAAATGTCTGAATAGCTGAGAAGAACAAAGAAATGCAAAACTCCACTTCAAAAGAATACGGAGAATTAATTGCACTTGAAGACGCGAGAAGAACAGATACTTGAACTCCTCCAACAAAATCTTGATGAACTCTTGAAGAATGAATTAAATCATGAAGAACCACCATGAAGAACTCCGATAACAAAAGGATGATGAGATAGAATGAAGGATGAAAGAATAATATTAAGCCTTGTGGTGATTTAGATGGGGGTTTTGACGAAATGGCTGAGGAAAAATTCAAACTCCGGAAAAGAAAAGATGAAAACACTTCGAACCTAGAATTTATTCATCAAGAACAAACTCCGAAGGAAGGGATTACTCACTTGGATGAAATAAGAATAAGATTTATTGTACGCTTATCCTTCATCAAATTAAATTGATGACAAGCAATGGATTTTGCATATTACTTATTCTTCTTGAAAAGGATTGAGAAGTGACATATCGCAAACTTGAGAAGGTCTTCATGAACCACCGGTAGGATTGAAAAGAACGAATGAATTAATATGATAATCAAAGAAAAAGAATCTTGAATGAACCACCATAAGAATTCAAAAAGACTGATGAAAGAGAATGAATCACCGGGAAGAATTAGAAAATCACAAAGATACTTGAGGGAATTAAGAGACAAGATAACAAAGGGATCACGAACTGATTGAAGAATACTTGAACGAAGCACCAGAAGAATATTGAGATGAACGAAGGGGCACGGATATAGAATAATTGGAGAACGAATCTGAAAACTTGGAACGAAGAAATATTCCAAAAAGATGGCCTCCGGATGATCGAGATGGAAAAACAACTCCTGAAATACTCCGGATGGATGAAAACAATTGCACGACTGGAAACAATTTGATAGGATAACATCGAGCTAGCGCCGCGAATCTCTGGGAGAACGGACAAGATTTAAGAGAAATTCTTCTTCGGTCTTCAAATGACGACGAGAAACACCACCAAAATTACTGAGATACTCCGAGATAATGAAAAAGAGGAAGGGTTGAACCAAAGATGAAAAGAATTTGAAAGCAATCTTGGAGATGGCATCTGACTGATGAAATTCATTCTTACGTAAAACTCGAAAAGAATTAGGAATGGCTTCGAAATAATTAGAAGAGTCAGGTAAGATCTTGGGAAAAGACATGTGGGTTAGGGCCCACTAAAGAGAAAAACACCATTGGAAAGGGATGTTGAACAGATAGATGATGCACCGGAACAATTGAAATATTTGAATGAGGTGACAAACTCGAATTAATTGGAACACAGACGAATCTCCTGAGATGTCTTGAGCACTCCGGAAGGATTGAATGGCGAGAGGCAAACGAGCAAGGAGAACACTTGATCCAAGGAAAAGAATGTGATCAACCCAAAAAACTTGAATAGAGTCCACCAGAAAAGAGATGAAGAATGTCAAACAAAAGAGAATTCACCGGTTGAAACAATTGGCAAAAGACTGAAGAGGCTCCACACGAATGAAATTGATGCTCGAAATAGACTCAGGCTCCGGGAAGAAGAGGCTGGGAGGGCAGGAAAACAAAGGCAACTTGGAAGGGGAAAACCAACGAATAACTTGAAGAGAAAACACCGGTTGAAATAATTGAGGAAAGAATGCAAAGACTTCACACGAGTAGGATGGATACTCGATTACGGACTTCGGCTCCAAGGAGAAAAAGGGGTGGGCGGGTGGGAAAAAACAACTGAGGATTGAACTTGGCAACGATGAAGAGGCTCGAGTCAACTTGACGAGAAATGCACCGGATGAAAAGAGATGAGAACCAACGACCAGAAAACCCACTGCGTGATCCTAAAGAAAATTTTTAAGGGGAACAGGAGTAACTATAAACACCTACGTCAAGATTCCTCACCAGAGCGACGAAGGGGCTGAGGAGTAAAAAGAATTCCTACTCTCTGATATAACTAGACTCCGAAAACGGTTATCTTCTAGACTCGACAGCGGCCAAGCTACACGATCAAACAAGGGGGGCTCCTAAGGTCGGTCGAGGCTCTGATACCAACTTGTCACGCCCAATATGCGATACTATCCTAAAGAGACTCGAAGGTCCCACCAAGGATAGAACCACATATTGATACGCTTTTGCAAGGTGGATATTATTACATCAACATTACGTAATAGATGGGGATACATACAAGAGGCATACAAAGCCACACGAATACAACAACATCATACATAAGAGCAACATCCGACTACGGATGAGACACAAACAGAAGCTCAACGACATCCACCCTGCTAGCCCAGGCTGCCGACCTGGAACCTATCCCCTGATCAACGAAGAAGAAGAAGAAGGACTCCAAAAAAAGTAAACATCGCTCTCGCGTCATGATCATCGCATTACATGTACCTGCAATTGTTGTTGTAGTAATCTGTGAGCCACGAGGACTCAGCAATCCCATTACCATGGGTATCAAGACTAGCAAAGCTTAATAGCTAAGGAAAGGATAAGTGGTGAGGTTGCAGCAGCAACTAAGCATATATGGTGGCTAACATACGCAAATAAGAGCGAGAAGAGAAGCAAACGGAACGGTCGGGAAGCTAGAAGTGATCAATAAGTGATCCTGAAACTACTTACGTTCATACATAACCCAAAACCGAGTTCACTTCTCGGACTCTGCCGAAAAGAGACCATCACGGCTATTGTCGGTGTCAAAACCGGCGGATCTTGGGTAGGGGGTCCCGAACTGTGCGTCTAGGCGGATGGTAACAGGAGACAAGGGACACGATGTTTTTACCCAGGTTCGGGCCCTCTCGATGGAGGTAAAACCCTACTCCTGCTTGATTGATATTGATGATATGGGTAGTACAAGAGTAGATCTACCACGAGATCAAGGAGGCTAAACCCTAGAAGCTAGCCTATGGTATGATTGTTGTTCGTCCTATGGACTAAAACCCTCCGGTTTATATAGACACCGGAGAGGGCTAGGGTTACACTGAGTCGGTTACAATGGTAGGAGATCTAAATATCCGTATTGCCAAGCTTGCCTTCCATGCCAAGGAAAGTCCCCTCCGGACACGGGACGAAGTCTTCAATCTTGTATCTTCATAGTCTTGGAGTCCGGCCAATGATGATAGTTCGGCTATCTGGACACCCCCTAGTCCAGGACTCCCTCAGTAGCCCCTGAACCAGGCTTCAATGGCGACCAGTCCGGCACGCATATTGTCTTCGGCATTGCAAGGCGGGTTCCTCCTCCGAATAATTCATAGAAGATTGTGAACACCAGGATAGTGTCCGGCTCTGCAAAATAAATTCCACGTACCCCCGTAAAGAGAATAACATTTACACAACTTCAATCTGCTGACGTATTTCGTGGCATGACATCACGCCACGGCCAAGCCTTTACTCGAATTGTTTTTATTGTTCCACCTCAGCGCGTTTAGCGAAGCAGTTTCCTTGGCACGTCTTATCAAAGCAGAGATCGTGTCCCCTTATTTCGGGATTCTCATCAATACGGACGTGGGTAACCCAACCGTGTGCGTTGCCACGCCCCCTCCATCGAAGGCGAGTCCCAAACGGTCACGGGGACGGCTCTTGGTATTCTACCCCTTTATAATGAGACCAAGGCATGTTCCTTTTCTTTGATCCTTAATCGAATCCGCCCCTCGCCCCGAGTTCCAACACCCAAGGCTCTAGATTCAGGCGCTTCAGACTTTCAACAATGTCCGGCTCCGACCTACAGGGCCGGTGGATGCCCTCCTCTGTCACGGAAGAGGACGTGCTAAAGCTGAGAGATGCCAGGTATCTAACCTGCGAGATTTCGCATAGGCTGCCCGCCCAAGGGCAAGTCATTCCCACCCCTGAGCCTGGCGAGAGCGTGGTGTTCATGTCTCACTTCCGTCGGGGTTTAGGCTTCCCGATGGACCCCTTCGTGAGGGGGCTCATGTTTTATTATGGCCTGGAATTCCATGACTTGGCTCCGGAGTCCATCCTCCACATCTCATCGTTTATTGTTGTCTGTGAAGCCTTCCTCGGCACTACCCCTCACTTCGGATTGTGGCTCAAGACCTTCGACGTGGAGCCGAAGATGATCGAGGGGCGACAGGCAGAGTGCGGAGGGGCAGTTATAAGCAAGAGGGCCGATGCCCCATGGCCCGAGGGCTCTTTTCAAGAGGAGCTTGGTTTGTGGCAGCAGGAGTGGTTCTACATCACCGCTCCCAGGGGCACTAGGCAGGTGGCGCCACTTGCCTTTCGCTCGGGCCCTCCACAACGGCTGGCGTCATGGGTCAACAAAGGGCTTGACTGGGGGCCGTCCAAGGACGTGCCACTATTGCAGGGCCGCATTCGAGACCTCCAAGAAAGGGAGATCAATCTGATCGTAGTGGCGCAGGTTATGCTGATTCGGCGCCTTCTGCCCTGCAAACGTCGCCCCCTCCGCATGTGGGAATTCAATCCGGAGGGACCGCGAGCTCTTCAACACTTCATGGGCGCGACACCTGTGGAGATGTATAAACTGTTCTTCGGATCACAAGAGATGTGTCCGGACTTGACCGAGGATGCCGGCCTAAGCTGCAATTGCCTGAATACTCAAGTAAGTAGTCCTGTGTCCAGACATACCGTCCGTTTATTTATCATAGATTTGCCTTTTAACCAGCTATCCCTTGAATAGGAGTGGATAGCGGAAGCAAAACTGATACGGTGTCCGGACCCCCTCCCTGAGACCATGCCGGATCCCGTGTTAGTCAACATGCTGGAGGTTGCGCCGTCAGAAGAGGGCGAAGGGGAAAACAGGAAAACTACCGCCTTCGCTAAAGAGGCTCTCAAGAAAGGGGGGATAGAGAATCCCTCCCTCCAGGGGGAGAAGAGGACCGCTTCCGAAGATCCGAAGGCCAAGGCCTCAAAGCGGGGGAAGAAATCTTCACCGGAGGGTCCTGCGCCAGGAGAAGCCCCGGTCGCACTATTTTCCCAAGGGAATCAGCCCTCCAGCGAGCCGTAAGTAGAAAAGGGGAGTTTTGTAATAAGGGACATTCCTGCTTTTATTTCTGAGGTTAACCGAAGTTCTTACCTTGTAGTTCGGATCTCAGCCCTTCTCAGCACAGCTCATCTTCGGGGGATCTTCATCCGGAGATGATGGAGAGCGAGACGCCTCCATCTGCCGCACCGTCAGGCGGGGCGGACGACCCTGAGGTGTCGTCGCGGAGGGTCTCCCAGAGTCCAATGGGGCCGGAGAGTTTGGCACCAACTGGTGTACGGCCGGAGGAGCTGAAGGATCTGCTCGAGAGGGCGTCTATCTCAGGAGATCACCGTACATTAATGAGTATGGTGATTGAAAGGATTTCGTCCGCTGAGAGCGGGTTACATGAGGCCGTCAGAAGTTTGCTGACGGGGTTTGAGGTACGTAAAAATGATATACCTTTTGATAGTTTTGCGCATAGAATGCGCCATAGTAGCCCCTGAGACTCGGTACGTTGTCAAAAGCAACAGCGTGCCGAGGATCATAATCTCAGTTATAAGATGTCGCCCTTCCTATTCAGGTGGTAGAACATTCGGTGGCCAGCCGGACTGATAGAGTTGCCAAACTGAAGCGGCAACTCGACGTTGCGGATGCGGACATCGCACTGGTCAATAAACGACTTGACGAGTCACAAGGTATGTGGATTCTCCGCGGACACCTTTGTAAGGGGGCTTGATGCCCGTGTCTTACAACATGTATGCTTGTTGCAGATGGCGCCGCTGCTATGGAGGACCTTTGGGCGGAGCTTGCCCGAGCCAAGGAGCAATCCAGGAAAAGTGATGCGGCTGCCTGGAAGGCGGCCGAGGAGCTAAAAGCCGAACAGGCTGCTCACTGCCGAAGCAGGGAGGAAATGGCCGTGAAGCTGAAGGATGCTACCGACCGCTATGAGTTTCTTGAAAGAGAACGCCGAGCGGGGCAAGAGGACCTGAAGAAGGCCACCGCCGAAGCCAAGGATGCCCGCTCTGCGATGAGGGCTATAAAGGAGGAGCTGCGTCAGGCCAGAGACATTGTGGCTGGAAAGCCCTTTCTGCTGCGTAGGAAGTTCACGGATCCGAAGTATGCTCAGTTGGGCCAGTTGTGGGGTGCGGAGGATGCTTATCTGAATTTGGCGGCGAGTGCGGCGGACGCAGTCGTGCACTTCCAAAGCCAAAAGGATCACGAAATGGAAGAGCTTTTTTGGTCTCAATTCCATAATCCGGAGCGTCCACTTCCGTTAACCGATCGGTTGGCTGAGTGGGCTGAGCTGAAAAGGTTGTCTGGACTTGCCATGAAGGATGTCGTGGCTCATCTGTGGTCGGAAAGGCCTGAGCCAAAGAGTTATTTTGGCTTAGTGCAGCAGTTCCTTGATGCGGTGCCGCATATCAAGGTGATGAAGCGGTCGGCATGCATAGAGGGTGCACGGATGGCTCTCGCTCGTGTCAAAACATACTGGGCAGAGATGGATGCCACCGATGTTGCATCCCGGGATTCAGACAGAAGCCGATTACCCGCCGAGCACTATTTTGAGGAAGTCCTGTAGGGCGCTCGTTTAATAGAGTCGCAGTGCTCGAAAAACATTATGTTCAAATGACATGTATGATTTGTAAAACCATATTTATAATATAAGGGCTTTTTATACTTGTGCGTTCAAGTATTGAAATATCTCCTGTGCGGCCGTTAATGTATATGTATATATAACCTGAAAGATGGCAGTCTTCGGCTTCAGCCCCCACGCACATGGTGCGGGGGTGTTTGCAAAAAGGCGCATTTTCACACTTAATCCAACGTCTTGGTCCTGTGAAGGATGTGGTAGCGTAGCAAACTAGGCAACCGGACTATAATGCTTTATCACTTTCACTTAGCCATAGGAGTTCGAAGGTGGGGCTACGATATAGCCCCTAGGGGCACCGCGCTCTCCGAGTTCGGGGCGCGTGTGTGCCTGACAGGGAAACGGTCCTTCGTCAAAGCGGAGGAATTCTAGACATTCCGGTAGTCGATCGAGTGGTTGACCAGTCTCTCGCTATATCATGACAGTCAGTTTTCGGCTTTCTCTACTGAGGTGCTCGCCAGGCCAAACCGGGGCACAATCGCAATAGTTCTCCTGGTGCCGCATTAGCCGATAAAATGGAACGTAAGGCAGCAAAACACAGGAGCCGGGCAAACCCAACATTTGACCAAAGACATGATTCGGAGCTGATGCATATAAGGCCTAACTCGAGACACCGAACACTCCCTAAGGTATTCGGTCTTTATGAAAACGGGCAGAACGATACCCGAAGCCCCTAGTGTCCAGGTACGCGCTAAATCTTCTGACGCGGCCGATGCCAAAACGCCAGCCTCCTCCTCGGTTATGGTAAGAAACCGGGGGATGTGTATCAACAAGAGACAGTAAAAAAGGTTTACGCAGGGTCTTAATCTGAAAAGAATCGTTGCAACGGGTCCCTGCTGCACGTCTGCGCCTGTGTCTCCGTTGTGCTGTATCCTGGACGGGTGTAGCACGTTGATCATCTGTAAAAGAGAAGAACTTAGTTTGAAAAAGATCATGCGAAAAATGTATTTAAAACAGAGTATGATTTTAAAAAATGAATAAAATTGAGCTTTATTGGCTCCCATTCTTTGTTCGTGCAGCCCCTTGTAAAGGGGTACGCGGCTAGGAAGCCCCTTGTTTATTTATACCGGACTCGCCTGACCGTGTCCGGGGTCTGAATGACCTGTTTTAGGGGCTTTGATTAGCAAGGCCGGATTAGTGTGTGGCTGTCAAGGCAGTCTCACGTTCTTCCGTGGTCGAGGAACACTCGAAGTTACCCTTTAATGAGATGATGCCGCATGGACCGGGCATTTTAAGTGCAAGACGCGTAATGCGGTATTGCGTAAAAGCGGGCGAAAGCTTCGCGTCCCGATAGTGCTTGATGGCTACTTTTAAATGGGGCGATATGGAAGGTTAGCTTTTCGCGACGGAAGTTGTCAGATGAACCGAACACAACTTCTAGTAGTAAGGAGCCCGTACAATTGGCATAAGGGCCTGGCGTCACTCCTTTAAAGGAAGTGCTGCTATGGCGAATTTTGGTAGGGTCTATCCCCATTCTACGGATGGTGTCCTAGTATAGCAGGTTTATATCACTGCCACCATCCATTAGGACTTGTGTAAATTGTAGTCCGTCGATTATAGGATCCAATATCAAAGTAGTCCATCCTGCATTTCGAATACTTCTGGAGTAATCCTGATGGTCAAAAGTAATTGGTTTTGACATCCAATTTCGGGGCTCCGCTGGGGTGGACCGTGCGGCACGTACTTTAGTAGGTGCCGCCCTATTTTTCCTTGTTATCACTTGAAGGGAATTCACTGTTTTGACTTCTTGTGGGAAATTCTTTTGTTTTCCGGTGCTCTGCTTGTGGGGTTCGTCATCGTCCTCGCTTGGTGTGTTGAGCCCCTTGTGTTCTGCGTTAAGTCGGCCGGACTGCTTGAAGACCCAACAATCTCTGTGGGTATGGTTTGCAGGCTTCCCGGGGGTACTGTGGATTTGACATATCCTGTCCAAGATTTTGTTTAGGTTGGATAGCTCGTCACTGTTGTCCTTAAGAGGCAGTGTTTTGTTGTTCGGCCGAGAGCTTTTGAACCCGGCGTTGACTGCCGTGCTCTTTGGGCCATTTTCCTTAGTCCGGCGCTGGTCTTTTCTGCGTCGTGGTTTCCCATTTCCATCCCTGACCTCCGATGTACTCGGGTCGCTGGTGCAGCATCTTGCCAGCCAGCTATCTTCTCGGACGTTATGTTTGAAGGCCGCTAAGGCTTCGGCGTCCGGACAGTCGACTATTTGGTTCTTTTTGGTGAGGAACCTGTTCCAGAATTTGCAGGCTGACTCTCCGGGCTGTTGAGTTATGTGACTTAAATCGTCTGCATCCGGAGGGCGGACATAAATCCCCTGAAAATTTGTCCGAAACGCATCCTCGAGCTCTTCCCAACTTCCAATGGTATTTTCTGGGAGGCTTTTGAGCCAATGCCGGGCTGGCCCTTTGAGCTTGAGGGGCAAGTATTTTATGGCATGGAGGTCATCTCCTCTAGCCATATGTATGTGTAGGATGTAATCCTCAATCCAGACTCCGGGGTTTGTTGTTCCGTCATATGCCTCTATGTTTACGGGCTTGAATCCCGCTAGAAATTCATGATCCAGTACCTCATCGGTGAAACATAGGGGGTGTGCGGCGCCCCTGTATTTGGGTGTACCATTATTTTCGAACACTCGACGTGTTGTCTTGCTCCCTGGAGCCTTCTTTCTTGGCCCATAGATGGACCTGACCGGGCCATCCTTTTTGCGAGGATCCTTATGTGGATTGCGTGCCGGCTTAAGTGCGGCGCCGCTTGCCGCTCTTTGCTTGTCATGTGGTCATCTATCCGACCAGGCGGCCTCTTTGTTTTTTGACTGTGGGGGCTCTAGGGCCTCCTCATCAAATTCGGGCAATAGTTTGTGCTTCGGGTAGCGCTTTGTTTGGCGGCTATCGCCGTACTTGTCCGCGGTCTTGAGTACTTTGCTCCATCTCATTCTGAGTACGTCTTCCGCTGTTTTGAGCTTCCGCTTCTGCTTCTTCAGACTTCGTGCGGTGGTGACAAGCCTTTTGTGAAGGTTCTTCTGTTCCAACGATGTGTCCGGCGTGAGATCATCCGGACCGTTGTTTTCACCGGGGATGGGTTGTTTATCCAATTCATCCTGTTCGGATGGTTGCTTGCTGGCATGTTTGTCGTCCACTGGTTTGCCCTGCTCTACGGCTGGGTCTATATGGTTGCTATTGTTGTCGAGGCGGGACTTTGGGCGGCGCTTGCGTCGCTGTCTCGGCTGTTTTTCGGGGGAATTATCCCTCGCATCGTACCGTTGTTCCTCGTTATCGCTTCCTTTTGGTGTATCCACCATATATACATCATGAGTTGAGGTGGCTTTCCAGTGCCCTGTGGGCGTTGGTTCTTGGTCGTCTCCGGCATCGTCGTCCATACTGTCGATGTCTTCGGAGTCGAAGTCTAGCATGTCGGTTAGGTCGTCGATAGTGGCTACGAAGTGGGTGGTGGGTGGGCTTTGAATTTCTTCGTCGTCCGCATCCCAACCATCCTAGCCATAATCCGGCCAAATCTCTCCTGATAGAGAGAGGCACTTTAGCGCATTCAGGATGTCGCCGAAAGGCGAGTGCTGAAGGATGTCCGCAGCGGTGAACTCCATGATCGGCGCCCAATCGGATTTGATTGGAAGGGGCGCGGGGGGTTCGGAGTCCGGCGAGGAGTCCGGCACCTCGGAGTCACGAGCTTCGCAAGGCTTAGGGTTGGTATTCGGCTCCAACGCCGTAGAGGTAGCAGCCCCCGAGGCGGTGTCTAGCCACCCATCCTCGATCGGCGCAGTCGGCTCCGAGTTAAGGGTCGGAGCGGACTCTTGTGCGGCCTCCAGGGCACTGTCCGGCAGCAAAACTATATCATGCCCATCGTGACAGTGCGGCGCGCTCGGCTGTGGCTCGAATCCGTCGAAGATCAAGTCTTCGCGGATGTCGGCCATATAGTTAAAACTTCCAAATCTGACATGATGGCCAGGGGCGTAGCTTTCGATCTGCTCCAGATGGCCAAGCGAATTGGCCCGCAGTGCAAAGCCGCCGAATACAAAGATCTGTCCGGGGAGAAAAGCCTCACCCTAGACAGCGTCGTTGTTGATGATCAAAGGAGCCATCGGGCCTATGGGCGACGACACAGAGGAACTCTCAATGAAAGCACCAATGTCGGTGTCAAAACCGGCGGATCTCGGGTAGGGGTCCCGAAGTGTGCGTCTAGGCGGATGGTAACAGGAGACAAGGGACACGATGTTTTTACCCAGGTTTGGGCCCTCTCGATGGAGGTAAAACCCTACTCCTGCTTGATTGATATTGATGATATGGGTAGTACAAGAGTAGATCTACCACGAGATCAAGGAGGCTAAACCCTAGAAGCTAGCCTATGGTATGATTGTTGTTCGTCCTATGGACTAAAACCCTCCGGTTTATATAGACACCGGAGAGGGCTAGGGTTACACAGAGTCGGTTACAATGGTAGGAGATCTACATATACGTATTGCCAAGCTTGCCTTCCACACCAAGGGAAGTCCCCTCCGGACACGGGACGAAGTCTTCAATCTTGTATCTTCATAGTCTTGGAGTCCGGCCAATGATGATAGTTCGGCTCTCCGGACACCCCCTAGTCCAGGACTCCCTCAGCTACACACGCGGTTGATGCGTTTTAATTCGAATCTGGTGTCAAGTTCTCTACAACCGGGCATTAACAAATTCCCATCTGCCACATAACCGCGGGCACGGCTCTCGAAAGTTTATACCCTGCAGGGGTGTCCCAACTTAGCCCATCACAAGCTCTCACGGTCAACGAAGGATATTCCTTCTCTCAGGAAGACCCGATCAGTCTCGAAATCCCGGTTACAAGACATTTCGACAATGGTAAAACAAGACCAGCAAGACCACCCGGATGCCGACAAATCCCGATAGGAGCTGCACATATCTCATTCTCAGGGCACACCGGATGAACACTACGTACAGCTAAAACCAACCCTCAAGTTTCCCCAAGGTGGCGCTGCAAGTGGCTCTAGTTCGGACCAACACTCGAAGGAGCACTGGCCCGGGGCGGTTAAAATAAAGATGACCCTCGGGCTCCGAAAACCCAAGGGAAAAAGGCTTAGGTAGGCAAATGGTAAAACCAAGGTTGGGCCTTGCTGGAGGAGTTTTATTCAAAGTGAACTGTCAAGGGGGTCCCATAAATCACCCAACCGCGTAAGGAACACAAAATCAAGGAACATAACACTGGTATGACGGAAACTAGGGCGGCAAGAGTGGAGCAAAACACCAGGCATAAGGCCGAGCCTTCCACCCTTTACCAAGTATATAGATGCATTAATTAAATAAGAGATATTGTGATATCCCAACATAATCCTGTCCATCATGGAGCAATCTTCAACTTCACCTGCAACTAACAACGCTATAAGAGGGGCTGAGCAAAAGCGGTAACATAGCCAAGCAACGGTTTGCTAGGAAGGGTGAAAAGGTTAGAGGCTGACATGGCAATTTGGGAGGCTTGAAGAGCAAGTGATAGGTAGCGCAGCATAGCGATAGAAGGGAGCAACTAGCATAGCAATGATAGTAGTGAGATCCAGAGTAACGGTCATCTTGCCTGAAATCCTACTAGGAAGAAGAACGAGTCCATGAAGAAGATGAATCCACGAAGACGAACCAAGCGTAGACGAACGAATCCTCACGATCGCAACAAAACAGGAACTAACGAGAAGGAGCACAACCGGAAAGAAGCAAACAACAAGGTAAACACACAACACATAGACATGGCATGATGCTCAACCAAGTATGATGCATGACAAGGTATATGATGCTACTCATGGCAAGAGATGATGCAAACAAGAGCAACACATCAAAGCAAGTTTAAATGAGGCCGGTAACAACATATGACAAAATCGGAAAGACCCCATATGTAAATTTAGAAGTTGGTCAAGGTCTGAACAAACATTAAGTTGAATTTGTTAAACAGCAAGTTAAGATGCACCAAGATGATCTACACAAAATTATAGTCAAGTTACATATAAAGTTCGTTTAGTTCGGAGCTACGGCCTAGAAGATATGAGCAAAACAAGTTAACCATGGCATTGATGCAAAAATGCATTCAAACATCAAGCAAACACTCTCAAAACATGGATGCAACATGACAAGATGAAACTACATGCAAATCTAAGCAAGTTTCATATAGAGCACACTCCAAACGGAGCAAGGGTTCAACACATATACATGAAATAAGTTTAAAGGACAAGTTCTCCAAAACAGCAACTAGGCATCTTACAAACATCAAAACAATATGCTACGGCACCTCAACATGAAAACAAAAGGCATGGACATGATGTACAAATGAATCTTAACAAAATATGAACACTGAGCTATCTCCATAAACCACTAGAACATGCTCCAAAGGACATGGCAAGATTGCAAATAATAACAGCTCACAGACTTTGCAGAAATCACTGGACATGGCAGAAATATCATCAGGTTGCAATGTTTAGAGCTAGCAGACTACAAGTTACAGCAAGCTATCATGGCAAACTTAAGCATGGAATGCTAGTACTAAAAGCACTTAACAACACTTCCTTACTGAACTTGTTCCAAATATCAACAGACAACATTGTAGCATCCATGCAAACATGGCAAATGATATGACAGATTTAGACCTAGTGAAAATAACAGTACATGGCAGAAACAACGATAAGTGGGCATGTTGGTGACCTTGTACCACTGACCACAGAGCATGAAATGGCATGACAAGGTGACCAACAGTAATAACACACATTTATGGAGCTAACAACGGCAATATCATAGTCATAGGGTACAAGGATCACTAGCAAAACACATGGCAAAACTGAACTTCATGTTAACAGGCTGACAACAACATTATTTAGCAAATTTGGAGCATGATATCAACAAGATACAGCAGGCGATAAATGCAAAAAAGGGCATGGATGGATATAGCATAACATGTGTAACAGAACATCCTTAGTGAACACCTCCAGATTATGCATATAATGGATGGTAGATTCAATCAAACATACCATCATAATATAGCAGTTTCATCCTAGCAAAACAGTAACAACAAGTATCGTACTTCACGAGCTTGATGCACTCACTACAAGACTCACAAAAATACATATATTGCTCCACTATAAAGATGGCATGACGATGCTCCTAAAACATGTAGACATCATGCTCAAAGGATGCACACACAAAATGCAACGAAAATGACAAAACAGCAAGTTATAACAGTCTCAGCAGGTTAACATCATATAGCACTCTTGCAACGATGAATAGGGCATCAAGATGGACTCAAACAAGCATGGCACAATGGAACAAAATGAAGAGCATCTCATAATGAACATTTTGACATACTAAACACTCAATTTCGACACACGTGCACAAAGTTATCAACCACACGAGATGCATGCATGCTGATTACAGAAAAGACTTGCTAGATTTTTCAACGAGCGACCGATAACTAAAATGCGCACCAAGCGGGGCTTAGTGGGCTGCTCACCACTGGGCTTCGGCCCATGACGAGGGAGGAGGCTGGCCGGGCCGGGGCAACTGGGCCGGCTAGGGGACATGGCCCACGCAGGGGGTCGACGACGTCGTCCTCCTCTCGTGCTCCTCACGGGCAGGAGGCCATGGCGGCGGCGGAAGGGAACTCCGGCACGGGGAGGGGCTCCGGCGAGGCGGCCAGGGCAGGGACCGGCCGGAATGGATGCGGGGGCGGCGGATCCGGCTGCCAGGGCATCGGATCTGGCCGGAGACAGGCAAGGACGGCAACGATCTGGCGGCGGACAGTGTCCTGCAGGGCGTGGGGGGAGAGGGAGGTGAGGGAGACCGAGGGAGAAGGAGGAGAAGGGGCGGGACGGCGTGGGCTCACCGGGACGGCGGCAACACCGACGTGGTGCTCGCCGGTGGGGCG
>NC_041389.1:234081778-234141656 GCF_002162155.2 Triticum dicoccoides
CCCGGGCTGCGGAGGGGGCTCGGGCAGCCGGGCGGCCCGCTCGGGCGCGGGGCTCGGGCGGTCGGGCCCTGGGCGGCCCGACGGCGGGAGCGGGCAGGGAGGCCACATGGCGCGCTGGGG
Organism: Triticum dicoccoides; assembly: GCF_002162155.2. Lineage (NCBI taxonomy): Eukaryota > Viridiplantae > Streptophyta > Magnoliopsida > Poales > Poaceae > Triticum > Triticum dicoccoides. The sequence continues at coordinate 234,081,899 of NC_041389.1, forward strand.
TGACGTGGCGGCGTCCTATTGGACAGGGGCAACGGGCAGACATGTCCAGCGCGGCGGAGACGCGTCCGGCGGCGCGGAGGAAGAGGAGGCTAGGGTTCATCCGCGAAAAATGGAGGGGGAGGACCTATTTATAGCTAGAGGGAGCTAGGAGAGTCCAAATGGGGAGCGGTTTTCGCCCACACGATCGTGATCGAACGGCGGAGAGCATGGAGGGGGTTTAGCTGGGCTAGGTGGGCTGTGGTGAACGGGGGCTGGGCTGCAAGAGAAAAGGGGGTTTTGCGGTTCCACGGTTAACCGTTGGGGCATCAAAAGACCTCCAAATGGAATGAAATTTGACGGGCGGTCTACCGGTGATATACCAAGGCCACTCGGCAAATCTTGGCCCATTCCGAGAACATTTTTCGGCGGCTCACAAAACCAAGGACTGAGAGGTGCAACGGGCGCGTGCGAGAGTGTCTGTGCTCAGAACGGACAACGGAGTGAACCGGCGGAACCCGAACGGATGCAAGTTTTGAAAAACATGCAGATGCAATGCATATGATGACATGGCAAATGCAACACGCAAGCGAATGACATGGCAACGACGGCGAAAAACTGGATAACACCTGGCGCATCGGTCTTGGGGCGTTACACCAGCCCACTGGCCCCGTTGCCAGTCATCTCCCACCTCTGCCAGAAGGCAGAGGTGAGGCGTGGCGCGCGCCCGAGAGCCCCCGGCCACCTCCTGCTTCTACCTGGGAGCCCCGGGCCTTCTACCAGCGCCATGGAGACGCCTGAAGCCCCTGTCCCCCTCCCTCACTCGCTGCTCTCTCTCCCCTCCCCTCGCTCTCTCCCCTGAGCTCACCCGAGCGCAGCCGTCGCTGCTGACTAGCACCACCGTGGCCACCGGCCCTTCCTCGCCCATCCAGCGTGACCAGAAGAACTCTCGCGGCTCCGTCTCCCTCCTCGATGACCAACGCAGCCGGGGACGTACCGCAGCGCCTGCATCGACCCCTTCTTCAACCTACGGCACCTGAGATCGCCGGCAACCCCGCGCTCACCTCGCCGCCTCCCCAAGCTTGCTGACCACCTCTACGTGATCACTATGAGCTCCACTCCATTTCCCCTCCTTCGCTTTGCTCATTCCCGTGCCGTAGCACCCTCGCCCACATGTCGAGCACCGTCGTCCGCCATGGCCGCCTAGCTTCTTCGACCCGAGCCCCTCCGCTCGAACCAGTGGCACCAGCGTGCTTCTGGTGGGCCGCGGATGCCGCCTAGCCCATCAGCTCCTCCCCTGGCGCACCGCAGCCGCATCCCCGCGCATGTCCGAACTCCGGCCACCGCCTCGCTCGCCACCGCTGATGCCATAGCTCACCCCAGCTCCTCTCACCTACTCCTCTGGATGCGTGCGAACTCAAGGAACCCGTAGAAACAAACGGCAAGGCAAATGGTGGCCCGTAGCTTGATTCCGATAAACATGCGTCGTCGGATGTGCTCGCGGCGTCCAACTCCGGTGAGGTGACGTGGCGTCATTAGCCTGACGCTAATTACCGCGTTAACCTCGCCATGTGTCACTGACAGACTGGCCCCACCACTCTAACTAACCACGGGGTAACTCCTGTTTAGTTTTAACCTAACCGCAGTGGGCCCACGCGTCAGCTTTGACCATGCTGACGTGGCTGTTGACTGGGCCCACATGTCTATGACCCTAGCCATCACTATGAGACTGACCAACGGGTCCCACTGGTCAGGTTTGACCTGGACCGCACATGTTGACTTGCTGACATCACCGTGATGCCATGCTGACGTAGTAAAGCCTTTCTGGAATTAAAATAAATCACAAAAGGTTTAGAAATTCCAAAAAATGCTTTAAACTTCAATAAATCATAGTAATTCAACCATAACTCAGAATGAAAAGATTTATATATGAAAAATGACCAAAAAATCCATTCTATCCATCTGTACTAGTTTCATGCATGTTTAAACAACTTAACCTTGCTGTTTAGTGCAAAACATGATAAGGCACTATTTAAATTCATAGTTTGAGTTTGAACTTGAACCCTGGGTTCAAAAAAACTCAAACCCATCTTGTTGTAGTTGCATTAGGACAACACACTCATTTTGCCATGTCATGATCATGCATCATATTGTGCATTGCATTGATTCTGTTCTTCTTTGTTTGCCGGTATTTGTCCCCTCTCAGTAGACGATGTTCTCGATGAGTTCAATGACACTAATGAAGAACTATACTATCTTCAAAAGTGCCAGGCAAGCAAAAACCCCTTGTTAATTCCAATACAAACCCACTCTCTCGCCTTGCTCTCTTTTACTGCATTAGGACAACAAGGATTCAACGGTTACATGTTGCGGTAGTTGAACCCCTTATCCTTTGCATGACATGTCATTGCCACAGTAAATAGATGAAACCCACTAGCATGAGTAGGAGTTGTTTGAGCCCTGATGTGCCTACTCATTCATGCTTGTTTGTCATGTCTGTTATTGCTTAGAGTTGTGTCAGGTCTGATTCATCGGGGATGAATTGGAATGTTGTGAAGCATGTCCTACTATTGAGAGCTAAGTGTGTGAAGACGATTTGGTAAAGGTAGCGGTGAGAGGCCATGTAGGAGTACATGGTGGGTTGTCTCATTGAAGCCGTCCTCAGGAACTAAGTTCTGTGTGTGTGATCCATGAACAGTTACTACCACACATTGGGTTCTAGTAACTCGACCCCTCTCGACTTATTAATCAGCCTGATCTCTGTCCAGGAGTTGCAACTAGTTTCTGGTGTTTGTAGGTTGTGTTAGTAGTCTACTAAGTGGCACCCGGTACAGGTGGGCTTGGGTCAGACTAGGCACCATGGCCGGGTATGCCAAGCGCTACCCGTTTGGTGGGCTTGGAACCCTGTACACATCGTTTGGGGCCGTGAGCGACACCCCGGCCAAATCTCCTTGCGGATGGAACCCGAATAGGTGATAAACCTGGACTAGAGTCTTGCGTGGTTAGTCAGGTCATGGCCGACACCCTCTCCAGGCTTCCGCTTGAAGGTTGCCGAGATACATGACGTGTACATGGCGGTAAGTGGCGAGAGCGTGTGTGAATAAGTACACCCCTGCAGGGTTAATATGATCTATTCAAATAGCCACGTCCGCGGTAAAGGACCTCTGGGTTGCCTATACAGTTCATAGACAAGTGAAAGTGGATACTCTAAAATACGCAAGATAACGTGACTGTTATGGATGGCGTTCTCGTAGGGAGATGGGAGTGGATCCATAGTGATGTATTAATATGGTGAATATGTGGACTCGTGTGCACCACCTCAAAAGAGTTACTTGCAGTCGTAGTTCAGGTTAGCCACCGAGTCAAAGCTGGCTTGCTGCAGTTAAACTCCACCACCCCTTTTGATGATACGGATGCATATGTAGTTAGTTCTGATGTAAGTCTTGCAGGGTACATTTGTACTCACGTTTGCTTAATTTACGTTTTTGCAGAGAGACTTTAGTCTCGCTAGTAGTTCCGCGTGGACTTCGACGTTTAGCTTGTTACCTCAGCTACGATCTTGTGCCCTCGACAGGATCTGGTAGATAGTAAGGCTTCTCAGCCTTTTCCATTTGTAGATGTCGGTACTCAGACATGTTAAGCTTCCGCATGTGCTTTGACTTGTATGCTCTGAATGTTGGGTCGTGCGACCCATGTTTGTAATATCTCGCTCCTCGGAGCCTATTGAATAAAATACTTGAGTTGTAGAGTCATGTTGTGATGCCATGTTGTATTTGCACATATCGAGCATACTGTGTGTATGTTATTGAAATGCTTGGTATGTGTGGGATCCGACAACCTAGTTGTTTATTCTTGGTAGCCTCTCTTACCGCGAAATGTCTCCTAGTGCCTCCACTGAGCCATGGTAGCTTGCTACTGCTCCAGAACACTTAGGCTGGCCGGCATGTGTCCTTCTTCGTTCCTGTGTTTGTCCCTTTGGGGAAATGTCACGCGGTGTCTACCGGAGTCCTGTTAGCCCAGCTGCTACAGCCCGGATTCACTCGCTGATGACTGACACGTTCGTTGTTGGGTCATGTATGCCTGTCCCTGTAAGTTAGTGCCACTTTGGGTTAACGACTAGTCATGTCGGCCCGGGTTCTTTGTCATATGGATGCTAGCGACACTATCATATACGTGAGCCAAAAGGCGTAAAAGATCCCGGGCCAGGTAAGGTGGCACCCGTGGGAATACCGTGCGTGAGGCCGCAAAGTGATATGATGTGTTACATGCTAGATCGGTGTGACTTAGGATCGGGGTCCTGACAGAAAACCATGGGGTGACGTTGATGGCGTATTCCTAGAATATGCCACCACTCATATCGCTTCGGGTGTGAGCTGTGAGGCTGACCGTAGGCCCCACGCGTCAGGTAGGAGGGAGAGAGAGAGAAACGGAGGCTGGCGGCGCTTCTGCGGTGCGTTTTCCGGCGAGGAGTGCCCAACGGCCGGAACCAGAGGGATAGGAAGAGAGAGGGGGTCGAGGCGCACCTGCCCATACCCGTGGTTTGGCCAGGGGTGGTCGGACATGGACGGAACTAGCCTCTCTAGCTGGTGCAAAACGCGGGGTTCGCCGGAGTTGGGGACGACGGCGACGTGGGGCTGCACCAGGGGCTCCAACGTGGTCAGACGGCACCAGTGCACCACCAGCAAGTCGCCTGAGGAGTGGGTGGAGATCGAGAGGCACCGGAGCAAGGTGGAGAAGCTACGGGGGTCGCCGGCGAGCTCGGGTCGGGACAGTGGCCAGAGGCCTGCCCCGCCGGGCTGCGGCTTAGCTACATGTTTGTGGAGGTTGGGTGGGTGTGCGGTGATGCTCAAGGAGGCAGGAGGGGGCTATATTTATAGGTGAGCGAGGAGGGGGGATCGGGCTCCACCGGAGGGCTTCTGGACACGGCGCCCAGCGACAAACGGTGTCAGCGAGAGGGAGAGAAGGTGACGCAACTCACGCGACCATTGTGGGAGGATGGAGACGAGCATAGGAGCGCGGGTGGCGACAAGCACAGTGGCACGGGCGCACTGTACGGTTGGCCTCGTCATGCTTGTGCCCGCTGTGGCGAGCTCCGGCATCGGCGAGCGGCAGAGGCGAGTTAAGGGAGTCGGGGCGACGATTGTGGCGCGGTTTGGCAAGGTGCGACGGTCGGGGAAGCGAGCACGAGCTCAACAGAGGCTCGAGCGCGATGCAGAGCGCGTCGTCGGCATGCCAGCACACGTGGACAAACGCGGTCACCGTGTGAACTATGACATCAGGCCGCGCTAAGCATAAACTTCATGTCTGGTGTGTAGTACTTAGTGGTTTGAGTGGTTCCAACACTTTGAGTTGAACCCAGGAGCTGTGTATGTGGTTTACTTCATGGTAAGTTTCTGGACAGTAACTTGTGAGGTTAACTGTGAGTGATCTAGTAAGAGTTTAGGGGTGAGCTTTGGGGTTTAGTAGTCTCTTAGGAAGGTAATCAAGCCCAAGAAAATTCAGCCTCATAGGATCCAGGAAAAATATACTTGTTGTGCAAAGTGCCTATTCTATCTAGAACAGAAATGGTTCTCTGCAGCAAAAATATTCCAAGTTATGCAATATTTTTGCTCAGGAAGGTGCCCTAGGGTTCAAAGAATATTTGGGAATTTTCTCAAGATTTTTGGAGCAATAAAAATGAGGGTTGCTTTGGAGCACAAGTTTCTGAAGTGGTTTTCAGAAAAGAAAATGAATATTTTTCTTTTATGAAAAATATTCCTTGGGCCATTCTTGGGATTTTTCAGAGAAAGAAGGGTGAGATAGAGGTTGATGAGTCACTTGGGTGAAAATCAAGGACATGCCCAAGTGTATAAGTCCATTTGAATTGATTCAAAAACTCCAAATTCAAAGCAGAAGCAAATGAAGTCTGGAAAAAGAGAGAAGGCAAAACCAGGTTGTCACATGCAACATGTGAAACATCGTCTATCTTGTTGCATGGAATTGAATGAGCCATCTTAGAGAATCGGTCCACAACAACAAACACATAATCCTTTCCATTTTGAGTTCTAGGAAAGCCAAGCAAAAAGTCCATACTAATATCTTCCCATGGGTGATATGGAATTGGAAGTGGCATATAGAGACCATGGGACTGAGCTTTTGACTTAGCTTTGTACCATGTCGAGCATCGGTTGGTGAAGCGTGAGATGCCGCGGAACATCTTGGGCCAAAAGTAGTTCTTGGAGAGTGTGGCAAATGTCTTGTCGCGTCCAAAGTGTCCCATTAGTCCTCCTTCATGATCCTCTTGCAGAAGTAACAAACAAAGAGAAGACTCGGGGATACATAGGTTGTTAGCTCTCATAAGATAATCATCCTTGAGGTAATAGCAGTCCCAATATGTATGCGTCAAACATTTGGCATATGGAATAGCAAAAGTAGGATCATGCGCATACAAGTCTTTTATGTGCTCAAAGCCAATGAAATTCAATTCAAGATGGGTAAGAAGCATGCATATACGGGAAAGCGCATCTGCCACAATGTTTTCCTTACCTTTGATGTACTTAATGACATAAGGAAATGACTCAATGAATTCACTCCATTTAGCATGACGCTTGTTCAACTTAGTTTGACCCTTAAGGTATATAAGTGTTTCATGATCGGTGTGGAGAATGAACTCATGAGGACAGAGATAATGCTCCCAAACATGCAAGACTCTCACTGAAGCATATAGCTCTTTGTCATAGATGGGATAATTCAGTTGCGTTCCGGAAATTTTCTCACTAAAGTAAGCTATTGGGTGCTTCTCTTGCATTAACACACCTCCTATGCCATAACCGCTAGCATCGCAATGTATCTCAAATGGTTTATCAAAGTTGGGTAATGCAAGCAAAGGAGCATGTGTAAGCAAATTCTTAAGCTCATTGAAAGCGGTATCTTTGGATGGTCCCCAAACAAAAGGTGCATTCTTCTTACTCAAGGCATGTAAGGGTAAAGCAATGGTGCTAAAATCCTTCACAAATCTACGATAGAAACCGGCTAAACCAAGAAAACTTCGCACTTGTTGCAAATTTGTTGGTTGGGGCCAAGTTTTAATAGCATTGATCTTAGATTCATCTACATGCACACCCTTAGAAGATACTACAAAACCCAAGAAAACAAGCTTATCAACACCGAAAAGGCATTTGTCCATATTAGCATAAAGGTGCTCTTTCCTAAGGGTTTGTAAAACAGTTCTAAGATGGGCGGCATGATCTTTGAGGGATTTGCTAAAGACGAGAATATTGTCAAAATAGACCACAACAAATACGCCAATGTAGGGGCGAAGAACAAAATGCATGACTCGCATGAAAGTATCGGGTGCTTCGGATAAACCCATTGGCATAACAAGCCATTCATATAAGCCAAATTTGGTCTTAAATGTGGTTTTCCATTCATCACCTTCTTGGATGCGTATTTGATAGTAGCCACTTTTAAGGTCAATCTTAGAGAAAATTGTGGCTCCGCTAAGTTCATCTAGCATGTCGTCCAAGCGTGGAATGGGGTAGCGATATCTAACCATGATAGCATTGATAGGATGACAATCGTAACACATGTGATATGCACCATCTTTCTTGGGAACAAGGATTACCGGGACGGCACAAGGGCTCAAGCTTTCTCGTACATGGCCATTGTCGATGACTTGTTGTACTTGCCGTTGGATCTCCTTGTCTTCCTCGGGGTTGACGTGGTAGGGAGCCTTGTTAGGAAGAGGTGCTCCGGGGATGAGGTCGATGCTGTGTTCAATGCCTCAAAGAGGAGGTAGTCCTAGAGGTTGCTCATGGGGAATACATCTTGGAACTCCTGCAATAGAGAAGACAACACTAAAGGTAGATTGTGTGAGGTGTTAGTTTTAGGTGCCTCGTCCTTGCACAAGACGACATAGTGCATAACACTTGATGGGTTCTCACACACTTCTCTAGTCTCACTTTTGGTTGCAAAAAGGACTAGGTTTTTCTTATTGCTCATCATGGAGGCACTCAATTTTGGCTTGTGGCGCTCACTCTCTTTGTGGTGGCTCGCTCTCTCACTTTTCTCTCCATGATGGGTGGTGGCTTGCTTGTCGGTGATTACTTGACTTGGAGACGTAGGTCGTAGCACGTACTCCTTTCCCTTCATCTTGAAGCTATAGTGGTTTGTTCACCCGTTGTGGATGACACCCCAGTCAAATTGCCATGGTCTTCCAAGAAGGAGGTGGCAAACGAACATCGGAATGACATCACACTCCAAAGTATCTGCATATGCTCCTATCTTGAAGGAAACTTGCACCATATGTTCCACTTGGATAGTGCCGGAGTCGCTAAGCCATTGGACCTTGTAGGGGTGGGGATGCTTCATCTTGACCAATTGGATCTTGGAGCATAGTTCTTCACTCGCCAAGTTATGGCAACTCCCTCCATCGATGATGACCTTCATGGACCTTCCATTGATGCCCGCCTTTGTGTGGAAGATATGGCATCTTTTTTCTTCGTCTTGTTGATGTTGAAGAGTCAAGACCTTGGAGACAACAAGAGCGGGGCTTGAATCTTCGTCACAAAAGACTTGATCATCTTCATCTTCGTTCACTTGCCGGTGCATGGCCATTTGCTCCATGGCTTCCATTTCCTCTTCATTCATGGAGTCATAGGTTCCGTCGTCGTTGAGGATCATGGTGCGCTTGTTCGTACACTCGAAGGACTTGTGGCCTCGGCCGCCGCATGTGAAGCACTTGATTGAACTTGTCTTGAGGGTCTCATCGGTTGGAGTAGATGACGATGAAGCTCTCGGCTTGAAGTTGCTTGTAGTAGGAGGACGACTTGAAGTTGTCGAAGTCTTCTTGTAACTTGACTTGTCAACGTTTCTTGGTGAAGCTTTTGTCGAGGTAGGAGTCGTTGTAGTCGTTGAAGCTTGGTTGTAGGAGGAGCCGTAGGTCTTGGAAGCGAACTTGGCATACTTGAAGTCATCTTGCACTTGACGTTCCGCCTTTGTAGCTTGGTGCACTAGCTTGATGAGGTTGGAGTAAGGTTGGAAGTCGGCAATCTTATTGATAGGATGATTGAGTACATTCAAGAAATGTGCCATAGTTTGCTCATCATCTTCCGTGACATTGGCTCATATCATGGCGATCTCCATTTCCTTGTAGTACTCTTCAACGGTCTTTATTCCTTGCTTGAGGAGTTGGAGTTTCTTGAAGAGGTCACGGTTGTAGTAGGTTGGCACAAAGCGTGATCGCATGACATCCTTCATTTGATCCCAAGTGTTGATGGGTGGTTCACCTCTTGCCTCTCGGCTATCAATGACTTGCTCCCACAAAATGAGGACATAGTCTTGAAATTCAAGGGATGCCATGGCGATCTTCTTCGCTTCATCATAGTTGTGCATACAGAAGATTTTGTCAACCTTCAATGCTCATGAGATATACTCCTCGGGATCATTGCTTCCGGTGAACTTGGGCATGGTGAACTTGAGTTTGCCATAGCGTTGCTCTTCGTTGAGTTGGGGTCGAGGGTGATGATGACGTCCTTGACGAGGAGGATTGTCTCCCTCAACTTGCTCTTGGGGTGGAGGATTCCCATTGTCTTGTTGCTCTTGATGAAGTTGTGGTTCTTGTCGAGATTGTTGTTCATGTCTAGCTTGAAAAGGAGCTTGAGGAGCTTGACATTGCAAACGTGCTTGATAGTTCCTCTCTTGAACTTTCTCGCGAAGCGCTTCTTCTTGCTCACGAGTATGCCGGTTGCATGCGGCGACGACACGATTGGTGTTGAGGAGGGCGCGTTCCGCCTCAAGGGCTTGTGCTACACACTGTTGTTGTTGTAGATAGGCAGCTTCGGGGTCTTGCTCCTCTTGGTGTTGGTGTGCGCGCTCTTCCTCTTGTTGGCGTAGACGTTGTCTTTCTTGTGCTTGCGTAAAGGTAGCTTGATTTTGACGATGTTGATGTTCTTGCGCTAGAAGTTTCTCTTGATGATCGGTGTCGTGTAGAGGATTCAATTTGCTTGATGGTCTTGGCGCGCGGCTCGAGAAAGAGTGTTCGACATTGGTGTACTTGAGCCGGAGATGGTGTCGCCGGAGTGTCGACTTGAGCGGCTCCGTCTTTAATAGGACGACGAGGTAGAAGAGCGGTTGACCGACAAGGCACGAATCTCGTCTATTCTTGCATTGTTCTCTTGTTTTTGTTTGTCGAGCTTGTTGGCGAAGTAGTCTCTTGTACGTTGCTCGAAGAGTCGCAAGTCGGTGGCGAGATTGCCGATGCGGTCGCTCAATGCTTGTTGTTCTTGATGCAAAGCTTGTTGTGCACCGAAGAGGTGGTTCTTGGTGACGTAGGAAGTCGAGTCATCGTCTTGCTCGATGAAGAGTGGTTTGGTAGAAGAACTTGGCCTATCCATCATTCCAAGCAAATATGTGAGTGGGAGAAAGAAGAACTATACCAAATGTACCTTGACCAAAGTTGGAGATGGATCAATGATCACTCAATGATGTAACAAGGAAATAGCACAATTGGTACCAATTCTTGTTGGTTCTCGCACCTACACAAAGAAAAGCCTTTGGTAGAGCTTGGTGAGGATGGTGGCACAAAATCTTATGCAATTGTTAGGAAGATTCAATAATGTTGGAAAATATTAGCAAATTTGCATTGCAACAAGTAGACCAAATGCAATATGTGCCAAACGGAAACACACACACAGAAGGATAAATGGGGTCGTGCAACGAAAAATGAGATCAAAATGTGGAATCCACAGAAAATGCTCTTGTTGCACAACGCTAGAGATACGCTAGCACAATTGCTCAATAGGTGGATACGAGACTTGTGCACAACCTACAAAGCAAAAATGCAACGACTTCTATCCCAAGTATGTTATATGTATGGTATTCCTATGATATGATTCAAGATGATCGAGTATGGCAATATTAATGTAGTATGATGCTATGGTTCTTGCTTAACAACTCTTTGCTTATCTTTTCCGTTTACTTAAAAGCTTGTTTGGCTCTTTCTCTTTTGAGCTCTTTCGGTAGCCACTTATGCAAAACTTCACGAACCAATATAGCAATTGTATATAAGCTATGACAACCTTGTGACACAAGAGATGATACCAAGATATGGACACCAAGATGATGGTATATGCAAAGATCACCAATGTGCACAAGTAACATTGCCGGCAATACTCAAAGGCTAGTCTCGATGGGTAAGTGACGCAAAAGGAAGGCTATGGGGTTATCAATGCAATGGCAAGGAGTAGACAAAGATGTCGTCGAAGTTACCGTCCTTGTTTACGGTTGATAGTGTCAAAGGTGATGTGATCGTTGTCGAGGTCGTAGTGCACGGTCTTCACTATGTTGGCGAAGATGCCGCTGCACCGTAGTCGGAGTTGGTGAAGTAGCAGAAATAGTCGAGGATGCACAGACTTTCTGTATAGGCCGGACGTTCCGGGAAGACGGAAGGTCCGGGGGCCGGAAGTTCCAGGATGGCCGGGAAGGTCCGGGCGGGGCCGAAAGTTCCGGTGGCCGGAAGGTCCGGGCGGGGCCGGAAGTTCTGGTGGTCGTGATTCTGCCAAGGACAGGGAACTTGGGGGTCGTGGATTTGGGAGTAAAAACTTTGGGAAAAACCCAAATCAGAGGGGGGAAAGAAAAAATTTGGGTGTATGGAAGGGTGGGAAAGCTAGATCTACATGCCACACGCAAAATCCGCGGATCAGATCCAACAAAACTTCATCATACCAACAAATCACAAAAAAAATTGGGAGGGCTATTTTTCTGGGGATTTTCAAAATTGGGACGAATCACAACAAAATTAGGCTAGAAAACAAAGAGGGAGGCTCCAAAATCATGATCAACGTGGCTCATGATACCAAGATGATGTAGGGTAGAACCCTAGATGCCCGATCTTTCACGATTGGAGTGGATCCCACGAAGAACACGAGGGGAAAACACAAGGGGAAAACGAGAGGATTCACTCGAACCAACAAGATTAGATTACACATGTGCTAGATCCTCGAAACACAAAGAGATACACGATCCACTATCAACAAGGACGATACAAGTAGCAAGTTCATCTTCATGAGAGGTCCTGAGGGGTCTTCCCGTGAGAGGTCTTGAATCCACTTGGGGGATCTTCTCGGTGGAGGTTGTGAACTCCGATGGAGAATGTATCAAGTGGAGAGCAAAGCTCTATCTCAAATGAGCTACTACTTTGCTAACCCTAAAACATAGGTAGGAGAAGAGTATTTATAGTCTAGTGGGCAAAAGGGTACATGGGCCTCGACCCGAGTCACTGCGCGCAGGCAGGGCCGAAAGTTTTGGGCGAGGCCGGAAGTTCCGGGCGCCGGAGGTTCCAGGCCAAGGTCCAGGGAGGATCCTCCTAACCAGAGAGTTGGCATGGTGGGAGGTGTCCGGGGGCCGGAAGGTCCGGGCGAGACGGAGGTTCCAGGGGCCGGAAGGTCTGGGCCAGGTTCCAGGCTAATCAGAGAGTTGGCACGCCCGGGCTCGTCTGGGTCGTCGGAGGCCAGAAGTTCCAGGGCAGCCAAAGGTTCCGGGGGCCGGAGGTTCCGGGCTTTGGCCAGAAGTTCTGGACTGAACAGAGAGTTGACGCTTGTTCCTTCTTGTTCGACTCTCGGCTCCATGGCTTGTGTGTTGTACCTGATTACACATAGTGTTTCTGACTTAGGCAGCAGCCATGTCTCACTCGGATGTAAGGGAAGCTCAAGTAGTAGATATGTCACCTCGGATTGAATAACACGTGCTCGAGCTCTTGTCATGGGTCCACTTGGAGCTTGGGTAGTCGAGGTAGTGTCCATGGGGATGACCGTGGGATGCTCTGCATCACCTGATCTACACTTTCACCAAACACTCTCAAATCTTCAGGATTCAAATAGGATCGCCCAATCTACACTTTCACCAAAGGAAATCTGGATCCCCATACTTGTTCTTACTGAGGTTGTTACTCTTGGAGTTTGGAGGATCCATGGCGGTATGAGTGTTTATGAAAAAATGATATGTGATTTCCCTTGAAGTATGTGAATGTTTGGAGGCCGCCTTAAGGTCTACCACTAGTGGTTGGGAATTGCCTGGGCGGTGAATCTCAAGGAGAATAGGGTGATCCTTTTTGTGGTGTTGGTGTACCTTCACGGTAATGAAGGAAATATGCCCTAGAGGCAATAATAAAGTTATTATTTATTTCCTTATTTCATGATAAATGTTTATTATTCATGCTAGAATTGTATTAACCGGAAACATAATACATGTGTGAATACATAGACAAACATAGTGTCACTAGTATGCCTCTACTTGACTAGCTCATTAATCAAAGATGGTTAAGTTTCCTAACCATAGACATGAGTTGTCATTTGATTAACGGGATCACATCATTAGGAGAATGATGTGATTGACTTGACCCATTCCGTTAGCTTAGCACTTGATCATTTAGTATGTTGCTATTGCTTTCTTCATGACTTATACATGTTCCTATGACTATGAGATTATGCAACTCCCGTTTACCGGAGGAACACTTCGTGTGCTACCAAACGTCACAACGTAACTGGGTGATTATAAAGGAGCTCTACAGGTGTCTCCGAAGGTACATGTTGAGTTGGCATATTTCGAGATTAGGATTTGTCACTCCGATTGTCGGAGAGGTATCTCTGGGCCCTCTCAGTAATGCACATCACTATAAGCCTTGCAAGCAATGTAGCTAATGAGTTAGTTGCAGGATGATGCATTACATAATGAGTAAAGAGACTTGCCGGTAACGAGATTGAACTAGGTATTGAGATACCGACGATTGAATCTCGGGCAAGTAACATACCAATGACAAAGGGAACAAAGTATGTTGTTATGCGGTTTGACCGATAAAGATCTTCATAGAATATGTAGGAGCCAATATGAGCATCCAGGTTCTGCTATTGGTTACTGACCGGAAACAGTTCTAAGTCATGTCTACATAGTTCTCGAACCCGTAGAGTCCGCACGCTTAACGTTACGATGATAGATTTATTATGAGTTTATAAGTGTTTATGTACTGAAGGTTGTTCGGAGTCCCGAATGTGATCACGGACATGACGAGGAGTCTCGAAATGGTCGAGACAGAAAGATTGATATATTGGACGACTATATTCGGACACCGGAAGTGTTCCGGGTGATTTCGGAGAAAACCGGAGTGCCGGAGGGGTTACCGGAACCCCCGGGGAAGTATTGGGCCTTAGTGGGCCTGAGGGGAGAGAGAGGGCAGCAGCCCAGGAGGTGGTGCCCCCCCCCCATGGGGAGTCCGAATTGGACTAGGGGAGGGGGCGCGGCCCCTCTTTCCCTCTTCCTCTCCCTCTCTTTCCTTCCCCCTTCCTCCTTCCTAGTGGGACTAGGAAAGGGGAGTCCTACTCCCACTAGGAGGAGGACTCCCCCCTCCTTGGCGTGCCCCCTAGGGCCGGCCGGCCTCCCCCCTTGCTCCTTTATATACGGGGGCAGGGGGCACCCCAAGACACGCAAGTTGATCATCGTGATCGTTCCTTAGCCGTGTGCGGTGCCCCCCTCCACCATATTCCACCTCGGTCATATCGTTGCGGTGCTTAGGCGAAGCCCTGCGTCGGTAGAACATCATCATCGTCACCACGTCATCGTGCTAACGAAACTCATCCCCGACACCCTGCTGGATCGGAGTCCGGGGATCGTCATCGAGCTGAACGTGTGCTGAACTCGGAGGTGCCGTACGTTCGGTGCTTGGATCGGTCGGATGGTGAAGACGTACGACTACATCAACCGCGTTGTCATAACGCTTCCGCTTACGGTCTATGAGGGTACGTGGACAACACTCTCCCCTCTCGTTGCTATGCATCACCATGATCTTGCGTGTGCATAGGAAAATTTTGAAATTACTACGTTCCCCAACAGTGGCATCCGAGCCTGGTTTTATGCGTAGATGTCATATGCACGAGTAGAACACAAGTGAGTTGTGGGCAATACAAGTCATACTGCTTACCAGCATGTCATACTTTGGTTCAGCGGTATTGTGAGATGAAGCGGCCCGGACCGACATTACGCGTACGCTTACGCGAGACTGGTTTCACCATTACGAGCACTCGTGCTTAAAGGTGACTGGCGAGTGTCTGTCTCTCTCACTTTAGTTGAACCGAGTGTGGCTACGCCCGGTCCTTGCAAAGGTTAAAACAGCACTAACTTGACGAACTATCGTTGTGGTTTTGATGCGTAGGTAAGAACGGTTCTTGCTCAGCCCGTAGCAGCCACGTAAAATTTGCAACAACAAAGTAGAGGATGTCTAACTTGTTTTTGCAGGGCATGTTGTGATGTGATATGGTCAAGACGTGATGCTATATTTTATTGTATGAGATGATCATGTTTTGTAACCGAAGTTATCGGCAACTGGCAGGAGCCATATGGTTGTCGCTTTATTGTATGAAATGCAAGCGCCCTGTAATTGCTTTACTTTATCACTAAGCGGTAGCAATAGTCGTAGAAGCAATAGGTGGCGAAACGACAATGATGCTACGATGGAGATCAAGGTGTCGCGCCGGTGACGATGGTGATCACAATGGTGCTTCGGAGATGGAGATCACAAGCACAAGATGATGATGGCCATATCATATCACTTATATTGATTGCATGTGATGTTTATCCTTTATGCATCTTATTTTGCTTTGATTGACGGTAGCATTATAAGATGATCTCTCACTAATTATCAAGAAGTGTTCTCCCTGAGTATGCACCGTTGCGAAAGTTCTTCGTGCTGAGACACCACGTGATGATCGGGTGTGATAGGCTCTACGTTCAAATACAACGGGTGCAAAACAGTTGCACACGCGGAATACTCAGGTTAAACTTGACGAGCCTAGCATATACAGATATGGCCTCGGAACACGGAGACCGAAAGGTCGAGCGTGAATCATATAGTAGATATGATCAACATAGTTATGTTCACCATTGAAAACTACTCCATCTCACGTGATGATCGGACATGGTTTAGTTGATTTGGATCACGTGATCACTTAGATGACTAGAGAGATGTTTGTCTAAGTGGGAGTTCTTAAGTAATATGATTAATTGTACTTAAATTTATCATGAACTTAGTCCTTATAGTATTTTTCAAATTATGTTGTAGATCAATAGCTCGTGTTGTTGCTTTCATATGTTTATTTTGATATGTTCCTAGAGAAAATTGTGTTGAAAGATGTTAGTAGCAATGATGCGGATTGGATCCGTGATTTGAGGTTTATCCTCATTGCTGCACAGAAGAATTATGTCCTTAATGCACCGCTAGGTGACAAACCTATTGCAGGAGCAGATGCAGACGTTATGAACGTTTGGCTAGCTCAATATGATGACTACTTGATAGTTTAGTGCACCATGCTTAAACGGCTTAGAATCGGGACTTCAAAGACGTTTTGAACGTCATGGACCATATGAGATGTTCCAGGAGTTGAAGTTAATATTTCCAGCAAATACCTGAGTTGAGAGATATGAAGTCTCCAACAAGTTCTATAGCTAAAAGATGGAGGAGAATCGCTCAACTAGTGAGCATGTGCTCAGATTGTTTGGGTACTTCAATCACTTGAATCAAGTGGGAGTTAATCTTCCAGATAAGATAGTGATTGACAGAATTCTCTAGTCACTATCACTAAGTTACTAGAACTTCGTGATGAACTATAGTATGCAAGGGATGATGAAAACGATTCCCGAGCTCTTCGTGATGTTGAAATCGACGAAGGTAGAAATCAAGAAAGAGCATCAAGTGTTGATGATTGACGAGACCACTAGTTTCAAGAAAAGGGCAAAGGAAAAAAGGGGAAACTTCAAGTAGAATGGCAAACAAGTTGTCACTCCCGTGAAGAAGACCAAAGCTGGACCAAAAGCCTGAAACTGAGTGCTTGCACTGCAAAGGAAATGGTCACTCGAAGCGGAAATGCCCTGAATATTTGGTGGATAAGAAGGATGGCAAAGTGAACAAGGGTATATTTGATATACAGGTTATTGATGTGTGCCTTACTAGTGTTTATAGTAGTCCCTGAGTATTTGATACTTGTTCGGTTGCTAAGATTAGTAACTCGAAACAGGAGTTACAGAATAAACAGAGACTAGTTGAGGGTGAAGTGACGATGTGTGTTGGAAGTGGTTCCAAGATTGATATGATCATCATCACACACTCCCTATACTTTTGGGATTAGTGTTAAACCTAAATAAATGTTATTTGGCGTTTGCGTTGAGCATGAATATGATTTGATCATGTTTATTGCAATACGGTTATTCATTTAAAGTCAAGAGAAAAATTGTTGTTCTGTTTAAATGAATAAAACCTTCAATGGTCATACACCCAATGAAAATAGTTTGTTGGATCTTGATCATAGTGATACACATATTCATAATATTGATGCCAAAAGATGCAAAGTTAATAATGATAGTGCAACTTATTTGTGGCACTGCCGTTTGGGTCATATCGGTGTAAAGCGCATGAAGAAACTCCATAAAGATGGATTTTCAGAATCACTTGGTTATGAATCATTTGATGCTTGCTAACCGTGCCTTTTCGGCAAGATGACTAAAACTCCGTTCCCCGGAACAATGGAACGAGCTACTGACTTGTTGGAAATAATACATACCGATGTATATGGTCCAATGAGTGTTGATGCTCGTGGCGAGTATCGTTATTTTCTGACCTTCACAGATGATTTGAGCAGATATGAGTATATTTTCTTGATAGAACATAAGTCTGAAATATTTGAAAAGTTCAAAGAATTTCAGAGTGAAGTGGAAAATCATCGTAACAAGAAAATAAAGTTTCTACGATCTGATCGCGGAGACGAGTGTCGGTGTCAAAACCGGCGGATCTCGGGTAGGGGGTCCCGAACTGTGCGTCTAGGCGGATGGTAACAGGAGACAAGGGACACGATGTTTTTACCCAGGTTCGGGCCCTCTCGATGGAGGTAAAACCCTACTCCTGCTTGATTGATATTGATGATATGGGTAGTACAAGAGTGGATCTACCACGAGATCAAGGAGGCTAAACCCTAGAAGCTAGCCTATGGTATGATTGTTGTAATGGTTGTTGTGTCCTACGGACTAAACCCTCCGGTTTATATAGACACCGGAGAGGGCTAGGGTTACACAGAGCCGGTTACAATGGTAGGAGATCTACATATCCGTATCGCCAAGCTTGCCTTCCACACCAAGGAAAGTCCCATCCGGACACGGGACGAAGTCTTCAATCTTGTATCTTCATAGTCTTGGAGTCCGGCGGACGATGATAGTCCGGCTGTTCGGACACCCCCTAGTCCAGGACTCCCTCACTAGCCCCTGAACCTGGCTTCAATGACGATGAGTCCGGCGCGCATAATGTTCGGCATTGCAAGGCGGGTTCCTCCTCCAAATAATCCATAGAAGATTGTGAACACCAGGATAGTGCCCGGCTCTGCAAAATAAATTCCACATTCCACCGTAAAGAGAATAATATGTACACAAGCTCAATCTGCTGACGTGTTTTGCGGCATGACGTCACGCTACTACCAAGCCTTTACTTGAATCATTTTTTATTATACCACCTCAGCGCGTTTAGCGAAGCGGTTTCCTTGGCACGTCTTGTCGAAGCAGAGATCGTGTTCCCCTTATTCCGGGATTCTCATCAATACGGACGTGGGTAACCCGACCGCGCCCGTCGCCACGCCCCCTCTATCGAAGGCGAGTCCCGAACGGTCACGGAGACGGCTCTTGGTATTCTCCCTCTTTATAATGGGACCAAGGCCCGTTTCTTTTCTTCAATCTCCCGTCGAATCTTCTCCTTGCTCCAAGTTCCAGCACCCAGAGCCCCAGATTCGAGCGCTTCGGACTTTCAACAATGTCCGGCTCCGACCTTCAGGGCCGGTGGATGCCTTCCTCCGTCACGGAGGAGGACGTGCTAAAGCTGCGAGAGGCCAAGTACCTGTCCTACGAGGTTTCACACAGGCTGCACGCCGAAGGGCAGGCCATACCCACCCCCGAGCCCGGCGAGTACGTCGTCTTTGTTTCCCACCTCTGTCGGGGTTTAGGCTTCCCGACGGATCCTTTCATGAGAGGGCTCATGTTCTACTATGGGTTGGATTTCCACGACTTGGCTCCGGAGTCCATCCTCCATATTTCCGCATTTATCATCGTCTGCGAAGCCTTCCTCCGCGTCGCCCCCCACTTCGGCCTGTGGCTGAAGACCTTCAATGTGGAGCCGAAGATGATCGGGGGGCGTCAAGCAGAGTGTGGCGGGGCGCCCATAAGCAGGAGGGCCGATGCCCCGTGGCCCGACGGCTCCTTCCAAGAGGATCTCGGCTTGTGGCAGCAGGAGTGGTTCTATATCACCGCTCCGAAGGGCAGCAGGCAGAAACCGCCGCCCCTATTCCGCTTGGGACCTCCACAACGGTTGATGTCGTGGGTCGACCAAGGGCTCAATTGGGGGCCGTCAAAGGACGTGCCCCTACTGCAGGGCCGGATTCGAGACCTCCAAGCGAGGGAGATCGATCTGATTGTGGTAATGCAGGTCATGCTGATTAGGCGTCTCCTGCCCTGCAAACGCCGCCCTCTCCGGCTGTGGGAGTTTAATCCGGAGGGACCACGGATTCTTCAACACTTCATGGGTATGACACCCGTGGAGATGTACAAATTATTCTTCGGATCACGAGAGGCGTGTCTGGAATTGACCGAGGACGCCGGCCTAAGCTGTAATCGCCCGGATACACAAGTAAGTAGCTCCGAGTCCGGACATACCGTCTGTTTGTCCTTCTATGATTCGCCTTTTAACCCGCTGCCCTTTAACAGGAGTGGATAGCGCAAGCAAAGCTGATACGGTGTCCGGCCCCCCTCCCAGAGACCGTGCCAGATCCCGTGCTGGTCAGGATGTTGGAGGTTGTGCCTTCAGAAGAAGGCGAAGGGGAAATAGAGGAGCTACAGCCTCGCCCAAGGAGGCGCTTGAAGAAGGGGGGATCGAGAATCCCTCCCTCCAGGGGGAGAAGAGGACCGCCTCCGGAGACCCGGAGGCCAAAGCCCCTAAGCGGGGGAAGAGATCTTCACCCGAGGGTCCTGTGTCCGGGGAGGTCCCGGGCGCACGGTCTCCCCTAAAGAATCAGCCCTCCAGCGAGCCGTGAGTAGAAAAAAGGGAGTTCGGTAATAAGAGACATCCCTATTTGTGCTTCTGAGGATAACCGAAGTTTTTACCTTGTAGTTCGGATCTCCGACCTTCTCAGATGAGCTCGTCTTCGGGGGACCTTCGTCCGGAGATGGTGGAGAGCGAGACGCCTCCGTCCGCTGCGCCGTCGGATAGGGCGGACGAGCCTGAAGTGTCATCACGGAGGGTATCCCCGAGCCCGGCAGAGCCAAAGAGTTTGGCGCCGAATAGAGTTCGGCTGGGTGAGCTGAAGGATCTACTTGAGAGGGCGTCCATCTCAGAAGATCACCGTGCATTGATGAGTACGGTGATTGGGAGAATTTCGTCCGCCAAAAGCGGATTGCATAATGCCGTCAGGAGTTTGCTGGCGGGGTTTGAGGTACGTAAAAATGACACACCTTTTGACAATTTTACACATAAAGTGCGCCCTATATAGAAAGTAGCCCCTGAGACTCGGTAGGTTGTCGAAAGTGATAGAGTGCCGAGGATCTAAATCGCAGGTTTCAATCTTCGCCGTTCCTATGCAGGTGGCGGATTGTCCGGGGGCCAGCCGGACTGATGGAGTTGCTGAACTAAAGCGGCAACTCGACGTTGTGGATGCGGACATCGCGCTAATCAACAGGCGACTTGACGAGTCACAAGGTAAGTTTTTTCTCCGCAGTCACCTATTAAGGGAGCCAAAGCACACCTCTTACAATATTTTGTGCTTGACGCAGATGGTGCCGCTGCTGTGGAGAGCCTTCGGGCAGAACTTGCTCAAGCCAAGGAGCAAGCCAGAAGGAGTGATGCGGCTGCCTCAAGGGCGGCCGAGGAGTTAGAAGCCGAAAGGGCTGCACACTGCCAAAGCAGGGAAGAGATGGCCGAAATGGCCGTTAAGTTGAAGGATGCTACCGACCGCAATGAGGCTCTTGAAAAGGAGCGCCTATCGGAGCGAGAAGACCTGGGGAAGGCCACCGCCAAAGCCAAGGATGCCCATTCTGCAATGCGGGCTATAAAGGAGGAGCTGCGCCAAGCCGGAGACATTGTGGCTGGCAAGCCCTTTTTGCTGTGCCGAAGGTTTACGGATCCAAAGTATGCTCAACTTGGCCAGCTGTGGGGTCCGGAGGATCCTTATATGGACTTAGCAGCGAGTGCGGCGGATGCCGTTGTGCACTTCCAGAGCCAGAAGGATCACAAGACGGAAGAGTTGTTTTGGTCTCAATTCCATAGTCCGGAGCGTTCACTTCCGCTGACCGACCGGTTGGCCGAGTGGGCTGAGCTGAATAGGTTGTCCGGGCATGCCATGACGGATATCGTGACTCATGTCTGGCCGGGTAGGCCCAAGCCGAAGAGCTATTTTGGCTTCTTGCAGCAATTTCTTGGGGCGGTGCCGCATATTAAGGCGATGAAGCGGTCGGCCTGCATAGAGGGTGCACGGATGGCGCTCGCCCGTGTGAAGACACATTGGACAGAGATGGATGCCACCACTGTTGCGACCCAGGGTTCGGATGAGAGCCGATTACCCGCCGAGCACTATTTTGGGGAAGTTCTGCGTGGTGCTCGTGTAATAGAGTCGCAGTGCTCAAAAAATGTCACGTTCAAATGAACGTTTTATTTTGTAAAACAATGTTTATGATGTAGGCGCTTTTTAAACTTGTGCGTTCAAGTATTGAAATATCTCCTATGCGGCCGTTTACGTATACGTGTGTATAACCTGAAAGATTGCAGTCGTCGGCTTCAGCTCCCACGCACAGAGTGCGGGGGTGTTCGCAAAAAAAAGCGCATTTTCACACTTAATCCGACGTCTCGGTCCTGTTAAGGAGGTGGTAGCGTAGCAAACGAGGCAACCGGACTATAATGCTTTATCACTTTCACTTAGCCATTGGAGTTCGAGGGTGGGGCTACGATATAGCCCCTGGGGGCACCGCACTCTCCGAGTTCGGGGCGCGTATGTGCCTGACCGGGAAACGGTCCATCGTCAAAGCGGAGGAATTCTAAACATTCCGGTGGTCGATTGAGTGGTTGACCAGTCTCTCGCTGTATCATGACAGTCAGTTTTCGGCTTTCTCTACTGAGGTGCTCGCCCAGCCGAACTGGGGCACAATCGCAGTAGTTCTCCTGGTGCCGCGTTAGCTGATGATACGGAACGTAAGGCAGCAAAACACAGGAGCCGGGCAAACCCAACATTTGACCAAAGACATGATTCGGAGCTGATGCATATAAGGCCTAACTCGAGACGCCGAACACTCCCTAAGGTGTTCGGTCTTTATAATAACGGGCCGAACAATGCCCTAAGCCCCTAGTGTCCAGGTACGGGCAAGGTCCTCTGACGCGGCCGATGCCAAAACGTCAGTCTCCTCTCTGGTTATCATGAAAAACCAGGGATTATAGCAACAAGAGACAGTAAAAAAGGTTTACGCAGGGTCTTAATCTGAAAAGAATCCTTGCAACGGGTCCCTACTTCACGTTTGCGCCTGTGTCTCCGTTGTGCTGTTATCCTGGACGGGTGTGCACGTTGTTCATCTGTAAAAAGAGAGGAACTTAGTTTGAAAAGAAATCGTGCAAAAAGTGCATAAAAATTGAAATATTAGTAAATTAATAAAGTTGAGCCTATATTAGCTCGTTGTTGCTTATATGCACAGCCCCTTGTGAAGGGGTGTGCGGCTAGGGAGCCCCTAGCTTATTTATGCCGGACTCGTCTAGCCATGTCTGGGGTCTTTGAATGACCCTCTTAATGAAATGATGCCACGTGGACCGGGCATTTTAAGTGTAAGAGACGCGTAATGTGGTATTGTGTTAAAGCGGGCAAAAGCTTCACGTCCCAATAGTGCTTGATAGCTACTTTTGAATGGGGCGACATGAAAGATTAGTGTTTCGCGTCGGAAGTTGTCCGGTGACTCGAACACAACTTCTAGTAATAAGGAGCCTGTGCACTTGGCGTAAGGGCCTGGCGTCACTCCTTTAAAGGAAGTGCGGCTATGTCAAATTTTAGTAAGGTCTATCCCCAACTTGCGGATTGTGTTCGGATATAGCAGGTTTAAATTGCTGTCACCGTCCAGCAGGACTTGTGTAAATCGTAGTCCGTCGATTATAGGATCCAATATCAGAGCAGTCCATCCTGCGTTTTGGATGCTCCTGGAGTAATCCAGGTAGTCAAAAGTGATTGGTTTTGACATCCAATCTCGAGGTTCCGCTGGGGTGGACCATGCGACGCCTATCTTAGCGGGTGCCGTATTGTTTTTCGGTACTATCACATGAAGTGAGTTTACTGCTTTGACCCCTTGTGGGAAAGTCTTTTGTTTTCCGGTGCTCTGCTGGTGAGGTTCGTCATCGTCCTCGCTTGGCGCGTCGAGCCCCTTGTGTTCGGCGTTGAGTCTGCCGGACTGTTTAAAAACCCAACAATCTCGGTGGGTGTGGTTTGCAGGCCTTCCGGGCGTACTTTGGATTTGACATATCCGATCCAAAATTTTGTTTAAGTTGGATAGCTCATCACTGTTGTCCTTAAGAGGCAGTGTTTTATTGTTTGGCCGCGAGCTTTTGAATCCGGCGTTGACCACCGTATTCTTTGGGCTTTTTTCTTTATTCCGGCGCTGATCCTTTCTGCGCCGTGATTTTCCGTTTCCATCTCTGATCTCGGATGTGCTCGGGTCGCTGGTGCTGCATCTTGCTAGCCAGCTGTCCTCTCCCGCGCAAAAGCGGGTCATGAGGCTTGTTAGCACGGCCATTGTCCTCGGCTTCTCTTGGCCAAGGTGTCTGGCGAGCCATTCGTCACGGACGTTATGTTTAAAAGCTGCTAAGGCTTGCGCGTCCGGACAGTCGACTATTTGGTTCTTTTTAGTAAGGAACCTGTTCCAGAATTTGCGCGCTGACTCTCCGGGCTATTGAGTTATATGACTTAGGTCATCTGCATCCGGAGGGCGGACATAAGTCCCTTGAAAATTTGCTCTAAACGCGTCCTCAAGCTCTTCCCAACTTCCAACAGTTTTTTCTGGGAGGCTTTTGAGCCAATGCCGAGCTGGCCCCTTGAGCTTGAGGGGTAGATATTTTATGGCGTGGAGGTCATCTCCTCTAGCCATGTGTATGTGTAGTATGTAATCTTCTATCCAGACTCCAGGGTCTGTTGTTCCGTCGTATGCCTCTATGTTTATGGGTTTGAACCCTGCTGGAAATTCATGATCCAGCACCTCATCGGTGAAACATAGTGGGTGTGCGGCGCCCCTGTATTTGGGTGTGCCACTGTCTTCGAACACTTGTCGTGTTGTGTTGCTTCTTGGGGCCCTCTTTTTTGGCCCGTAAACGTTCCTAGCTGGGCCATCTGTTTTCCCAGGGTGATGAGTTGGCTTGAGTGCGGCGTCGCTTGTCGCTTTTGGCCTGTCATATGGCCGTCTATCCGGCCAGGTGGCCTCTTTCTTTTTTGACTGTAGGGGCTCTATGGCTTCCTCGTCAAATTCTGGCAGCAGCTTGCGCTTCGGGTAGCTCTTTGTTTGATGGCCATTGCCATATTTGTCTGCGGTCTTGAGTACTTTGCTACATCTCATTCTGAGTATGTCTTCCGCTGTTTTGAGCTTCTGTTTTTCCTTCTTCAGACTTCTTGCAGTGGCGACGAGTCTTTTGTGAAGGTTCTTGTGCTCCGGTGGTGTGTCCGGCGTGAGGTCGTCCGGACTGTTGGTTTCGACGGGCATGGAT
Organism: Triticum dicoccoides; assembly: GCF_002162155.2. NCBI lineage: Eukaryota > Viridiplantae > Streptophyta > Magnoliopsida > Poales > Poaceae > Triticum > Triticum dicoccoides. The sequence goes on from NC_041389.1 coordinate 234,106,647, forward strand.
TGATTATCTGATTCGTCCTGTTCGGACGGTTGCTTGTTTGCATGTTCGTCGTCCACTGGTTTGCCCTGCTCTATTGCTGGGTCATTAGGAATGCTGTTTTTGTCGAGGCGGGACTTAGGGCGGCGTCTGCGTTGCCGGTTTGGTTGTTTATCGGCGGGATTATCCTTTGCCGCGCCCCGTTGTTCCTCGTTATCGCTTCCTTTTGGGGTGTCCACCATATATACAACATGGGTTGGGGTGGCCTTACAGTGCTCGGTGAGCGCTGGTTCTTGATCGTTTCCGGCATCGTCGTCCATACCGTCGATGTCTTCGGAGTCGTGATCTAGCATGTTGGTTAGATCGTCGACAGTGGCTACAAAGTGGGTGGTGGGTGGGCTTTGAATTTCTTCATCGTCCGCATCCCAACCATCCTGGCCGTAGTCCAGCCAGGGCTCTCCGGATAGCGAGAGATGCTTTAGAGAATTTAGGATGTCGCCAAAGGGCGAGTGCTGAAAGATGTCCGCGGCGGTGAACTCCATGATCGGCGCCCAATCGGCCTCGATTGGCAGGGGCGCAGGAGGTTCGGAGTCCGGCAGGGAGTCCGGCACCTCGGAGTCACGAGCTTTATAAGGGACAAGGTCAGTGTTTGGCTCCATCGCCGTGGAAGTCGCAGCCCCCAAGGCGGTGTCCAGCCACCCGTCCTCGATTTGCGCGATCGGCTCCGACCTTGGGGTCGGAGAGGATTCGTGTGCGGCCACCAAGGCACTGTCCGGCGGCAGAGCTAAATCATGCCCATTGTGACAGCGCGACACGCTCGGCTGTGGCTCGAGTCCGTCGAAGATCAAGTCCCCGCGGACATCGGCCGTGAAGTTTAGGCTTCCGAACCTGACCTGATGGCCAGGGGCGCTCCCGATGGCCAAGTGAGTTGGCCCGCAGTGCGAAGCCGCCGAATACGAAGATCTGTCCGGGGAGAAAAGTCTCACCCTGGACGGCGTTGTTGTTGATTGGAGAAGCCATCAAGCCTATCGGTGACGACACAGAGGAACTCTCAATGAAAGCACCAATGTCGGTGTCAAAACCGGCGGATCTCGGGTAGGGGGTCCCGAACTGTGCGTCTAGGCGGATGGTAACAGGAGACAAGGGACACGATGTTTTTACCCAGGTTCGGGCCCTCTCGATGGAGGTAAAACCCTACTCCTGCTTGATTGATATTGATGATATGGGTAGTACAAGAGTGGATCTACCACGAGATCAAGGAGGCTAAACCCTAGAAGCTAGCCTATGGTATGATTGTTGTAATGGTTGTTGTGTCCTACGGACTAAACCCTCCGGTTTATATAGACACCGGAGAGGGCTAGGGTTACACAGAGTCGGTTACAATGGTAGGAGATCTACATATCCGTATCGCCAAGCTTGCCTTCCACACCAAGGAAAGTCCCATCCGGACACGGGACGAAGTCTTCAATCTTGTATCTTCATAGTCTTGGAGTCTGGCGGACGATGATAGTCCGGCTGTCCGGACACCCCCTACTCCAGGACTCCCTCAACGAGTATTTGAGTTACGAGTTTGGTCTTCAATTAAAACAATGTGGAATAGTTTCACAAACTCATGCCACCTGGAACACTACAACGTTATGGTGTGTCCGAACGTCGTAACCGCACTTTATTGGATATGTTACGATCTATGATGTCTCTTACTGATTTACCACTATTGTTTTGGGGTTATGCATTAGAGACAGCTGCATTCAAGTTAAAAGGGCACCATCTAAATCCGTTGACATGACACCATATGAACTGTGGTTTAGCAAGAAACCCGAGTTGTCATTTCTTAAAGTTTGGGGCTGCGATGCTTATGTGAAAAAGTTTCATCCTGATAAGCTCAAACCCAAATCGGAGAAGTGCATCTTCATAGAATACCCAAATGAAACTATTGGGTACACCTTCTATCACAGATCCGAAGGCAAGTTATTTGTTGCTAAAAATGGATCCTTTCTAGAGAAGGAGTTTCTCTCGAAAGAAGTGAGTGGGAGGAAAGTAGAACTTGATGAGGTAACTGTACCTTCTCCCGAATTGGAAAATAGTTCATCACTGAAATCAGTTCCAGTGATTCCTACACCAATTAGTGAGGAAGCTAATGATGATGATCATGAAACTTCAGATCAAGTTACTACAGAACCTCGTAGGTCTTCCAGAGTACGGTCCGCACCAGAGTGGTACGGTAATCCTATTCTGAAAGTCATGTTACTAGACCATGATAAACCTACAAACTATGAGGAAGCGATGATGAGCCTAGATTCCGCAAAATGGTTGGAGGCCATTAAATCTGAGATAGGATCCATGTATGAGAACAAAGTGTGGACTTTGGTGGACTTGCCCGATGATCGGAAAACCATAGAAAATAAATGGATCTTCAAGAGGAAGACGGACGTTGATAGCAGTGTTACTATCTACAAAGCTCGACTTGTCGCAAAAAGGTTTTTGACAAGTTCAAGGTGTTGACTACAATGAGATTTTCTCAACTGTAGCGATGCTTAAGTCTGTCCGAATCATGTTAGCAATTGCCACATTTTATGAAATCTGGCAAATGGATGTCAAAACTGCATTCCTTAATGGTTTTCTTAAAGAAATCTAGCAATTTCTTAAAGAAGAGTTGTATATGATGCAACCAGAAGGTTTTGTCAATCCTAAAGGTGCTAACAAAATGTGCAAGCTCCAGCAATCCATCTATGGACTGGTGCAAGCATCTCGGAGTTGGAATATATGCTTTGATAAGTTGATCAAAGCATATTGAGGGAGTCCTGGACTAGGGGGTGTCCGGATAGCCGAACTATCATCTTTGGCCGGACTCCTAGACTATGAAGATACAAGATTGAAGACTTCGTCCCGTGTCCGGATGGGACTTTCCTTGGCGTGGAAGGCAGGCTTGGAAATACAGATATGTAGATCTCCTACCATTGTAACCGACGCTGTGTAACCCTAGCCCTCTCCGTTGTCTATATAAACCGGAGGGTTTTAGTCCGTAGGACAAAAAACAATCATACCATAAGCTAGCTTCTAGGGTTTAGCCTCTTTGATCTCGTGGTAGATCTACTCTTGTACTACCGATATCATCAATATTAATCAAGCAGGAGTAGGGTTTTACCTCCACTGAGAGGGCCCGAACCTGGGTAAAAACATCGTGTCCCTTGTCTCATGTTACCATCCGCCTAGACGCACAATTCGGGACCCCCTACCCGAGATCCGCCGGTTTTGACACCAACATTGGTGCTTTCATTGAGAGTTCCTCTATGTCGTCACCTTTAGGCCTGATGGCTCCTTTGATCATCAACAACGCGGTCCATGGTGAGACTTTTCTCCCCGAACAGATCTTCGTATTCGACGGCTTTGCACTGCGGGCCAATTCGCTAGGCCATCTGGAGCAGATTGAAAGCTACGCCCCTGGCCATCAGGCCAGATTTGGAAGTTTGAACTATAAGGCTGACGTCCGCGGAGACTTGATCTTTGATGGGTTCGAGACACAGCCAAGCGTGCCGCACTGTCACGATGGGCATGATCTAGCTCTGCTGCCGGACAGTGCCCTGGAGGCCGCACAAGTGACTGCTCCGACCCTCGGCTCGGAGCCGACTTCGCCGATCGAGGATGGGTGGCTGGACACCACCTCGGGGGCTATGGCGATTGAGCCGAACACCATCCCTGTCCTTTGCAGAGCCCGTGACTCCGAGGTGCCGGACTCCTCTCTGGACTCCGAACCTCCCGCGCCCCTGCCAATCAAATCCGATTGGGCGCCGGTTATGGAGTTCACTGCCGCGGACATCTTTCAGCACTCGCCCTTTGGCGACATCCTGAATTCACTAAAGTCTCTCTCTTTATCAGGAGAGCCCTGGCCGGACTATCGTCAGGAAGGTTGGGGCGCGGACGACGAAGAAATTCAACGCCCACCCACCACCCACTTTGTAGCCACTGTCGATGATTTAACCGACATGCTCGACTTTGACTCCGGAGACATCGACGTATGGACGACGATGCTCGAGACAACCAAGAGCCAGCGCCTACAGGGCACTGGTGTTGGAAATATGCCCTAGAGGCAATAATAAATGGTTATTATTATATTTTTTGTTCATGATAATTGTCCATTATTCATGCTATAACTGTATTATCCGGAAATCATAATACACGTGTGAATACATAGACCACAACATGTCCCTAGTAAGCCTCTAGTTGACTAGCTCGTTGATCAACAGATAGTCATGGTTTCCTGACTATGGGCATTGGATGTTGTTGATAACGGGATCACATCATTAGGAGAATGATGTGATGGACAAGACCCAATCCTAAGCATAGCTCAAAGATCGTGTAGTTCGTTTAGCTAGAGCTTTCCCAAGTGTCAAGTATCACTTCCTTAGACCATGAGATTGTGCAACTCCCGGATACCGTAGGAGTGCTTTGGGTGTGCCAAACGTCACAACGTAACTGGGTGACTATAAAGGTGCACTACGGGTATCTCCGAAAGTGTCTGTTGGGTTGGCACGAATCGAGACTGGGATTTGTCACTCCGTATGGCGGAGAGGTATCTCTGGGCCCACTCGGTAATGCATCATCATAATGAGCTCAATGTGACCAAGTGTTTGGTCACGGGATCATGCATTACGGTACGAGTAAAGTAACTTGCCGGTAACGAGACTGAACGAGGTATTGGGATACCGACGATCGAGTCTCGGGCAAGTAACGTACCGATTGACAAAGGGAATTGTATACGGGATTGATTGAATCCTCGAAATCGTGGTTCATCCGATGAGATCATCGAGGAGCATGTGGGAACCAACATGGGTATCTAGATCCCGCTGTTGGTTATTGACCGGAGAGGCGTCTCGGTCATGTCTGCATGTCTCCCGAACCCGTAGGGTCTACACACTTAAGGTTCGGTGACGCTAGGGTTGTAGAGATATGAATATGCAGTAACCCGAAAGTTGTTCGGAGTCCCCGATGAGATCCTGGATATCACGAGGAGTTCCGGAATGGTCCGAAGGTGAAGAATTATATATAGGAAGTGTTGTTTCGGACATCGGGAAAGTTTTGGGGGTCACCGGTATTGTACTGGGACCACCGGAAGGGTCCCGGGGGTCCACCGGGTGGGGCCACCTGTCCCGGAGGGCCCCGTGGGCTGAAGTGGGGAGGGGATCAGCCCCTGGTGGGCTGGTGCACCCCCCTCCCTTGCCCCCCGCCCTGCGCCTAGGGTTGGGAACCCTAGGGGAGGGGGCGCCTCCACTTGCCTTGGGGGGCAAGGCTTCCCCCTTGGCCGCCGCCCCCCCTAGGAGATCCCATCTCCTAGGGCCGGCACCCCCCTGGGGATCCTATATAAAGAGGGGGGAGGGAGGGCAGCCGCACCCTTGCTCTTGGCGCCTCCCTTTCCCCTTGCTACACCTCTCCGTCCCGCAGACGCTTGGCAAAGCCCTGCCGAATCCCTGCTGCATCCACCACCACGCCGTCGTGCTGCTGGATCTTCATCAACCTCTACTTCCCCCTTGCTGGATCAAGAAGGAGGAGACGTCACGCTGACCTTATGTGTGTTGAACGCGGAGGTGCCATCCGTTCGGCGCTAGTATCTCCGGTGATTTGGATCACGATGAGTACGACTCCCTCAACCCTGTTCTCTTGAACGCTTCCGCTCGCGATCTACAAGGGTATGTAGATGCACTCCTCCTTCTCATTGCTGGACGAACTCCTAGATTGATCTTGGTGAACATAGGAAAAAATTTATTTTATGCAATGTTCCCCAACAGTGGCATCATGAGCTAGGTCTTTCCGTAGTTCTCTTTGCACGAGTAGAACACAATTTGTTGTGGGCGTAGATGTTGACAACTTTCTTGCCACTACTAGTCTTATTTTGCTTCAACGGTATTGTGGGATGAAGCGGCCTGGACCGACCTTACACGTACGCTTACGTGAGACAGGTTCCACCGACTGACATGCACTAGTTGCATAAGGTGGCTAGTGGGTGTCTGTCTCTCCCACTTTAGTTGGAGCGGATTTGATGAAAAGGGTCCTTATGAAGGGTAAATAGAAGTTGGTAAATCACGTTGTGGCTTTAACGTAGGTAAGAAAACGTTCTTACTAGATCACCTATAGAAGCCACGTAAAAACTTGCAATAAGAATTAGAGGACGTCTAACTTGTTTTTGCAGCAAATGTTTTGTGATGTGATATGGCCAAAGGATGTGATGAATGATATATGTGATGTATGAGATGATCATGTTCTTGTAATAGGAATCAAGACTTGCATGTCGATGAGTATGACAACCGGAGCCATAGGAGTTGTCTTTATTTTTTGTATGACCTGCGTGTCATTGAAGAACGCCATGTAAACTACTTTACTTTATTGCTAAACGCATTAGCCATAGAAGTAGAAGTAGTCGTTGGCGTGACAACTTCATGAATACACAATGATGGAGATCATGATGATGGAGATCATGGTGTCATGCCGGTGACGAAGATGATCATGGCGCCCCGAAGATGGAGATCAAAGGAGCAATATGATATTGGCCATATCATGTCACTATTTGATTGCATGTGATGTTTATCATGTTTTTCATCTTGTTTACTTAGAACGACGGTAGTAAATAAGATGATCCCTCATAATAATTTCAAGGAAATTGTTCCCCCTAACTGTGCACCGTTGCGAAGGTTCGTTGTTTCGAAGCACCACGTGATGATCGGGTGTGATAGATCCTAATGTTCGAATACAACGGGTGTAAGCCAGTTTTACACATGCAATACACTTAGGTTAACTTGACGAGCCTAGCATGTACAGACATGGCCTCAGAACACGGAAGACCGAAAGGTCGAACATGAGTCGTATAGAAGATACGATCAACATGAAGATGTTCACCGATGATGACTAGTCCGTCTCACGTGATGATCGGACACGGGCTGGTTGACTCGGATCATGGATCACTTAGATGACTAGAGGGATGTCTATCTGAGTGGGAGTTCATTATTTGATTAGATGAACTTAATTATCATGAACTTAGTCTAAAATCTTTGCAATATGTCTTGTAGATCAAATGGCCCACGCTAATGTTGCCCTCAACTTCAACACGTTCCTAGAGAAAACCAAGCTGAAAGACGATGGCAGCAACTATACGAACTGGGTCCGGAACTTGAGGATCATCCTCATAGCTGCCAAGAAACCATATGTCCTAGATGCACCGCTAGGTGAAGCACCCATTTTCCCAGCAACTCAAGACATTATGAACGCCTGGCAGTCGCGTAGTGATGATTACTCCCTGGTTCAGTGCGGCATGCTTTACAGCTTAGAACCGGGGCTCCAAAAGCGTTTTGAGCAGCACGGAGCATATGAGATGTTCCAAGAGCTAAGAATGGTTTTCCAAGCTCACGCCCGGGTCGAGAGATATGAAGTCTCCGACAAGTTCTACAGTTGTAAGATGGAGGAGAATGGTTCTGTCAGCGAGCACATACTCAAAATGTCTGGGTTGCACAACCGCTTATCTCAACTGGGAGTTAATCTCCCGGATGACGCGGTGGTCGACAGAATCCTCCAGTCGCTCCCACCAAGCTACAAGAGCTTTGTGATGAACTTCAATATGCAGGGGATGGAAAAGACCATTCCTGAGGTATATTCAATGCTGAAATCAGCGGAGGTGGAGATCAAAAAGGAACATCAAGTGTTGATGGTGAATAAAACCACTAAGTTCAAGAAAGGCAAGGGTAAGAAGAACTTCAAGAAGGACGGCAAGGGAGTTGCCACGCCTGGTAAACCAGTTGCCGGGAAGAAGTCAAGTAATGGACCCAAGCCTGAAACTGAGTGCTTGTATTGCAAGGGAAGCGGACACTGGAAGCGGAGCTGCCCCAAGTATTTAGCGGACAAGAAGGCCGGCAAAATCAAAGGTATATGTGATATACATGTAATTAATGTGTACCTTACGAGTGCTCGTAGTAGCTCCTGGGTATTTGATACCGGTGCGGTTGCTCACATTTGTAACTCAAAGCAGGAGCTGCGGAATAAGCGGAGACTGGCGAAGGACGAGGTGACGATGCGCGTCGGGAATGGTTCCAAGGTCGATGTGATCGCCGTCGGCACGCTACCTTTACATTTACCTACGGGATTAGTTTTGAACCTCAATAATTGTTATTTAGTACCAGCTTTGAGCATGAACATTATATCAGGATCTCGTTTAATTCGAGATGGCTACTCATTTAAATCCGAGAATAATGGTTGTTCTATTTATATGAGTGATATGTTTTATGGTCATGCCCCGCTGGTGAATGGTTTATTCTTAATGAATCTCGAGCGTAATGTTACACATATTCATAGTGTGAATACTAAAAGATGTAAAGTTGATAACGATAGTCCCACATACTTGTGGCACTATCGCCTTGGTCACATTGGTGTCAAGCGCATGAAGAAGCTCCATGCTGATGGACTTTTGGAGTCTCTATATTATGAATCGTTTGACACATGCGATCCATGCCTCATGGGCAAGATGACCAAGACTCCGTTCTCCGGAACAATGGAGCGATCAACCAACTTATTGGAAATCATACATACTGATGTGTGCGGTCCAATGAGCGTTGAGGCTCGCGGAGGATATCGTTATGTTCTCACTCTCACTGATGACTTGAGTAGATATGGGTATGTCTACTTAATGAAGCACAAGTCTGAGACCTTTGAAAAGTTCAAGGAATTTCAGAACGAGGTAGAGAATCAACGTGATAGAAAGATAAAGTTCTTACGATCAGATCGTGGGGGTGAATATTTAAGTCATGAATTTGGTACGCACTTAAGGAAAAGTGTAATCGTTTCACAACTCACGCCGCCGGGAACACCTCAGCGAAATGGTGTGTCCGAACGTCGCAATCGCACTCTATTGGATATGGTGCGATCTATGATGTCACTTACCGATTTACCGCTATCATTTTGGGGATACGCTCTAGAGACAGCTACATTCACTTTAAATAGAGCACCATCTAAATCCGTTGAGACGACACCATATGAATTATGGTTTAGGAAGAAACCTAAGCTGTCGTTTCTAAAAGTTTGGGGATGCGATGCTTATGTCAAGAAACTTCAACCTGAGAAGCTCGAACCCAAGTCGGAAAAATGCGTCTTCATAGGATATCCTAAGGAAACCATTGGGTATACTTTCTACTTAAGATCCGAGGGCAAGATCTTTGTTGCCAAGAACGGGTCCTTTCTGGAGAAAGAGTTTCTCCCAAAAGAATTAAGTGGGAGGAAAGTGGAACTTGATGAAGTACTGCCTCTTGGACCGGTGAGTAGCGCAGCTCAGGAAGATGTTCCTGTGGTGCCTGCAACGACAAGAGAGGAGGTTAATGATGATGATCAAGATACTTCGGATCAAGCTCTTACTGAACTTCGAAGGTCCACAAGGACACGTTCCGCACCAGAGTGGTACGGCAATCCTGTCTTAGAAATCATGTTGTTAGACAACGGTGAACCTTCGAACTATGAAGAAGCGATGGCGGGCCCAGATTCCAACAAATGGCTTGAAGCCATGCAATCCGAGATAGGATCCATGTATGAAAACAAAGTGTGGACTTTGACAGACTTGCCCGATGATCGTCGAGCAATAGAAAACAAATGGATCTTTAAGAAGAAGACGGACGTTGATGGTAATGTCACCATATATAAAGCTCGACTTGTCGCTAAGGTTTATCGACAAGTTCAAGGGATTGACTACGATGAGACATTCTCTCCCGTAGCAAAGCTGAAGTCCGTCCGAATCATGTTAGCAATTGCCGCATACTATGATTATGAGATTTGGCAAATGGACGTCAAAACAGCATTCCTTAATGGTCACCTTAAGGAAGAACTGTATATGATGCAGCCGGAAGGTTTTGTCGACCCTAAGAATTCTAACAAGGTATGCAAGCTCCAGCACTCAATCTATGGGTTGGTGCAAGCATCTCGGAGTTGGAACATTCTCTTTAATGAGATGATTAAAGCGTTTGGGTTTATGCAGACTTATGGAGAAGCCTGCGTTTACAAGAAAGTGAGTGGGAGCTCTGTAGCATTTCTCATATTATATGTGGATGACATACTTTTGATGGGAAATGATATAGAACTTTTGGATAGCATAAAGGCCTACTTGAATAAGTGTTTTTCAATGAAGGACCTTGGAGAAGCTGCTTACATATTAGGCATCAAAATCTATAGAGATAGATCAAGACGCCTCATAGGTCTTTCACAAAGCACATATCTTGATAATATATTGAAGAAGTTCAATATGGATCAGTCCAAGAAGGGGTTCTTCCCTGTGCTGCAAGGTGTGAAATTGAGCTCGGCTCAATGCCCGACCACGGCAGAAGATAAAGAAGAGATGAGCGTCATCCCCTATGCCTCAGCCATAGGATCTATCATGTATGCCATGACCTGTACCAGACCTGATATAAACCTTGCCGTAAGTTTGGTAGGAAGGTACCAAAGTAATCCCGGCAAGGAACACTGGACAGCAGTCAAGAACATCCTTAAGTACCTGAAAAGGACTAAGGACATGTTTCTCGTATATGGAGGTGATGAAGAGCTCGTCGTAAAGGGTTACGTCGACGCTAGCTTCGACACAGATCTGGATGACTCTAAGTCACAAACCGGATACGTGTATATTTTGAATGGTGGGGCAGTAAGCTGGTGCAGTTGCAAGCAGAGCGTTGTGGCGGGATCTACATGTGAAGCGGAGTACATGGCAGCCTCGGAGGCAGCGCATGAAGCAATCTGGGTGAAGGAGTTCATCACCGACCTAGGAGTCATACCCAATGCGTCGGGGCCGATTACACTCTTCTGTGACAACACTGGAGCTATTGCACTTGCCAAGGAGCCCAGGTTTCACAAGAAGACCAGGCACATCAAGCGTCGCTTCAACTCCATCCGTGAAAATGTTCAGGATTGAGACATAGATATTTGTAAAGTACATACGGACCTGAATGTAGTAGATCCGTTGACTAAACCTCTCCCTAGAGCAAAACATGATCAACACCAGGACGCAATGGGTGTTCGATACATCACAATGTAAATAGATTATTGACTCTAGTGCAAGTGGGAGACTCTGGGAAATATGCCCTAGAGGCAATAATAAATGGTTATTATTATATTTCTTTGTTCATGATAATTGTCCATTATTCATGCTATAACTGTATTATCCGGAAATCGTAATACACGTGTGAATATATAGACCATAACATGTCCCTAGTAAGCCTCTAGTTGACTAGCTCGTTGATCAACAGATAGTCATGGTTTCCTGACTATGGGCATTGGATGTCGTTGATAACGGGATCACATCATTAGGAGAATGATGTGATGGACAAGACCCAATCCTAAGCATAGCTCAAAGATCGTCTAGTTCGTTTAGCTAGAGCTTTTCCAAGTGTCAAGTATCATTTCCTTAGACCATGAGATTGTGCAACTCCCGGATACCGTAGGAGTGCTTTGGGTGTGCCAAACGTCACAACGTAACTGGGTGACTATAAAGGTGCACTACGGGTATCTCCGAAAGTGTCTGTTGGGTTGGCACGAATCGAGACTGGGATTTGTCACTCCGTATGACGGAGAGGTATCTCTGGGCCCACTCGGTAATGCATCATCATAATGATCTCAATGTGACCAAGTGTTTGGTCACGGGATCATGCATTATGGTACGAGTAAAGTGACTTGCCGGTAACAAGACTGAACGAGGTATTGGGATACCGACGATCGAGTCTCGGGCAAGTAACGTACCGATTGACAAAGGGAATTGTATACGGGATTGATTGAATCCTCGACATCGTGGTTCATCCTATGAGATCATCGAGGAACATGTGGGAACCAACATGGGTATCTAGATCCCGATGTTGGTTATTGACTAGAGAGGCGTCTCGGTCATGTCTGCATGTCTCCCGAACCCGTAGGGCCTACACACTTAAGGTTCGGTGACGCTAGGGTTGTAGAGATATGAATATGCAGTAACCCAAAAGTTGTTCGGAGTCCCGGATGAGATCCTGGATATCACGAGGAGTTCCGGAATGGTTCGGAGGTGAAGAATTATATATAGGAAGTGCTGTTTCGGCCATCGGGAAAGTTTCGAAGGTCACCGGTATTGTACCGGGACCACCGGATGGGTCCCGGGGGTCCACCGGGTGGGGCCACCTGTCCCGGAGGGCCCCGTGGGCTGAAGTGGGGAGGGGACCAGCCCCTGGTGGGCTGGTGCGCCCCCCCCCCCCCTTGGGCCCCCCTTGCGCCTAGGGTTGGGAACCCTAGGGGAGGGGGCGCCTCCACTTGCCTTGGGGGGCAAGGCTTCCCCCTTGGCCGCCGCCCCCCCTAGGAGATCCCATCTCCTAGGGCCGGCGCGCCCCCTGGGGACCCTATATAAAGAGGAGGGAGGGAGGGAAGCCGCACTCTTGCTCTTGGCGCCTCCCTTTCCCCTTGCTACACCTCTCCCTCCCGCAGACGCTTGGTGAAGCCCTACCGGATCCCTGCTGCATGCACCACCACGTCGTCGTGCTGCTGGATCTTCATCAACCTCTCCTTCCCCCTTGCTGGATCAAGGAGGAGACGTCACACTAACCGTACGTGTGTTGAATGCGGAGGTGCCGTCCGTTTGGCGCTAGGATCTCCGGTGAGTTGGATCACGACGAGTACGACTTCCTCAACCCCGTTCTCTTGAATGCTTCCGCTCGCGATCTACAAGGGTATGTAGATGCACTCCTCTCTCTCGTTGCTGGACGAACTCCTAGATTGATCTTGGTGAACGTAGGAAATTTTTTATTTTATGCAACGTTCCCCAACAACTGGAAGGCCACCTCAACTCACGATGTATATATGGTGGATACACCTAAAGGAAGCGATAACGAGGAACAACGGGACGCTACGAAGGATAATTCCCTCGAAAAGCAGTCAAAACGGCGACCTAAGCGCCGCTCCAAGTCCCGCCTCGACAAATACAGCACCCATACACACCCAGCCATAGAGCAGGGCGAACTGGTGGACGACGAACATGCCTTCGAGCTACCATCCGAACAGGATAACTTGGATAAACAATCCATCCCCGGCGAAGATAACAGTCCGGACGATCTCACGCCGGACACATCGTTGGAGCAGAAGAACCTCCACAAAAGGCTTGTCGCCACTGCACGTAGTCTGAAGAAGCAGAAGCGGAAGCTCAAAACAGCGGAAGACGCACTCAGAATGAGATGGAGCAAAGTACTCAACACCGCAGATAAATACGGCGATAGTCACCAAGCAAAGAGTTACCCGAAGCGCAAGCTGTTGCCCGAATTTGACGAGGAGGCCGTAGAGCCCCCACAGTCAAAAAACAAAGAGGCCGCCTGGCCGGATAGACGACCATGTGACAAGCAAAGAGCGGCAAGCGGCGCCGCACACAAGCCGGCACACGACCCACATAAGGATCCTCGCAAAAAGGACGGCCCAGTCAGGTCTATCTATGGGCCAAGAAAGCAAACTCTAGAAAGCAATACAACACTTCGAGTATTCGAACATCACGGCACACCCAAATACAGAGGCGCCGCACACCCCCTATGTTTCACCGATGAGGTGCTGGATCATGAATTTCCAGCGGGATTCGAGCCCGTAAACATAGAGGCATACGACGGAACAGCAGACCCTGGAGTCTGGATTGAGGATTACATCCTGCACATACACATGGCTAGAGGAGATGACCTCCACGCCATAAAATACTTACCCCTCAAGCTCAAAGGGCCAGCCCGGCATTGGCTTAAAAGCCTCCCCGAAAACACTATTGGAAGTTGGAAAGAGCTCGAGGATGCGTTTCGGGCAAATTTTAAGGGGACTTATGTCCGCCCTCCGGATGCAGAAGATTTAAGTCACATAACGCAACAGCCCGGAGAGTCAGCCCGCAAATTCTGGAACAGGTTCCTCACCAAAAAGAACCAAATAGTCGACTGTCCGGACGCCGAAGCCTTAGCAGCTTTCAAACATAATGTCTGAGACGAATGGCTCGCCAGACACCTTGGCCAAGAAAAGCCGAGAACAATGGCCGCACTAACAAGCCTCATGACCCACTTTTGCGCGGGAGAGGATAGCTGGCTGGCAAGATGCAGCACCAGCGACCCAAGTACATCCGAGGTCAGGGATGGAAATGGGAAACCACGACGCAGCAAGGACCAGCGCCGGACCAAGGGAAACAGTCCAAAGAGCACGGCAGTCAACGCCGGATTCAAAAGCTCTCTGCAGAACAACAAAAAACTGCCTCTTAAGGACAACAACGACGAGCTATCCAACCTAAACAAAATCTTGGACAAGATATGCCAAATCCACAGTACCCCCGGGAAGCCTGCAAACCATACCCACAGAGATTGTTGGGTCTTCAAACAGTCTGACCGACTTAACGCCGAACACAAGGGGCTCGACACACCAAGTGAGGACGATGATGAACCCCACAAGCAGAGCACCGGAAAACAAAAGAATTTCCCACAAGAGGTCAAAACAGTAAACTCACTTCAAGTGACAACAGGGAAAAATAGAGTGGCGCCCATTGAAATACGCGCCGCACGGTCTACCCCAGCGGGATCCCGACACTGGATGTCAAAACCAATCACCTTCGACCATCAGGACTACTCTGGAAGTATCCGGAATGCAGGATAGACTGCTTTGATATTAGATCCTATAATCGACGGACTACAATTTACACAAGTCCTAATGGACGGCGGCAGTGATCTAAACCTGCTATATCAGCACACAATCCGCAGAATGGGGATAGACCCAACCAAAATTCACCATAGCAACACTTCCTTTAAAGGAGTGATGCCAGGCCCATATGCCCATTGTACGGGCTCTCTACTACTAGAAGTTGTGTTCGGCTCATCCGACAACTTCTGTCGCGAAAAGATAGTCTTCCACATCGCCCCATTTAAAAGTAGCTATCAAGCACTATTGGGACACGAAGCTTTCGCCCGCTTTAATGCAATACCGCATTACGCATCTCTTACACTTAAAATGCTCGGTCCACGCGGCATCATATCATTAAAGGGAAACTTCGAGTGTTCCTCGAATACGGAAGAACGTGAGACTACCTTGATAGCCACACACTAATCCGGATTTGCTGATCAAAGCCCCTAAACAGGTCATTCAGACCCCGGGCACGGTTAGGCGAGTCCGGTATAAATAAACAAGGGGCTTACTAGCCGCGTACCCCCTTACAAGGGGCTCCACGCATGTGCAACAAGAGACAATAAAGCTCAATTTTATTCATTTTTTGAATCATACTCTGTTTATTTCAAAATACATTTTTCGCACGATCTTTTTTTCCCAACTAAGTTCTTCTCTTTTATAGATGAACACCGTGCTACACCCGTCCAGGATACGGCACAACGGAGACACAGGCGCAGACGTGCAGTAGGGACCCGTTGCAAGGATTCTTTTCAGATTAAGACCCTGCGTAAACCTTTTTTACTGTCTCTTGTTGTTACTCATCCCCCGGTTTCTTGCTATAACTGAAGAGGAGGCTGGCGTTTTGGCATCGGCCGCGTCAGAAATTTTTGCGCGTACCCGGACACTAGGGGCTTAGGGCATTGTTCTGCCCGTTTTCATAAAGACCGAATACCTTAGGGAGTGTTCGGCGTCTCGAGTTAGGCCTTATATGCATCAGCTCCGAATCATGTCTTTGGTCAAATGTTGGGTTTGCCCGGCTCCTGTGTTTTGTTGCCTTACGTTCCGCTCTATCGGCTAACGCGGCACCAGGAGAACTACTGCGATTGTGCCCCGGTTCGGCCTGGTGAGCACCTCAGTAGAGAAAGCCGAAAACTGACTGTCATGATATAGCGAGAGACTGGTCAACCACTCGATGGACCACCGGAATGTTTAGAATTCCTCCGCATTAACGAAGGACCGCTTCCCGGTCAGGCACATACGCGCCCCGAGTTCGGGAGAGCGCGGTACCCCCAGGGGCTATATAGTAGCCCCACCATCGAACTCCTATGGCTAAGTGAAAGTGATAAAGAATTATAGTCCGGTTGCCTAGTTTGCTACGCTATCACCTCCTTTACAGGACCAAGACGTTGGATTAAGTGTGGAAATGCGCCTTTTTGCAAACACCACTGCACTATGTGCGTGGGGGGTGAAGCCGAAGACTGCCATCTTTCGGGTTATATACACATATACATCAACGGCCGCACAGGAGGTATTTTACTACTTGACCGCACAAGTATAAAAATCTCTTATATTATATTGAAACATCGTTTCACAAATCATACATGTCATTTGAACATAATATCCTTCGAGCACTGCGCCTCTATCAAACGAGCGCTCTGCAGGACTTCCTCAAAATAGTGCTCGGCAGGTACTCGGCTTCTGTCCGAATCCTGTGATGCAACGTCGGTGGCCTTCATCTCCGCCCAACATGTCTTGACATGGGCAAGAGCCATCCGCGCACCCTCTATGCATGCCGACCGCTTCATTGCATCGATATGCGGCACCGCATCAAGGAACTGCTGCACCAAGCCAAAATAACTCTTCGGCTCGGGCCTTTTCGGCCACAAATGAGTCACGACATCCTTCATGGCAAGTCCGGACAACCTATTCAGCTCAGCCCATTCGGCTAACCGATCGGTTAATGGAAGTGGACGCTCTGGACTATGGAACTGTGACCAAAAAAGCTCTTCCATTCCGTGATCCTTTTGGCCTCAGAAGTGTGCGACCGCGTCTGCGGCACTCACCGCCAAATCCAGATAAGCATCCTCCACACCCATAGCTGGCCCAACTGAGCATACTTCGGATCCGTGCACTTCCTCCGCAGCAGAAAGGGCTTTCCAGCCGTGATATCACCGGCTTGACGTAGCTCCTCCTTTATAGCTCTCATCGCGGAGCGGGCATCCTTGGCTTCGGCTGTGGACTTCTTCAGGTCCTCTCGCTCCGCTCGGCGTTCTTTTTCAAGAAACTCGCAGCGGTCGGTAGCATTCTTCAACTTCCCGGCCATCTCGGCCATTTCCTCCCTGCTTCGGCAGTGGGCAGCCTGTTCGGCTTTTAGCTCCTCGGCCGCCCTCAAGGCAGCCGCATCACTTTTTCTGGCTTGCTCTTTGACTCGGGCTAGCTCCGCCCGAAGGTTCTCCATAGCAGCGGCACCATCTTCATAAAGCATACATGTTGTAAGGCATGGCGTCAAGCTCCCTTACCAGGCGTCCGCCGAGAAGTTGCATACCTTGTGACTCGTCAAGTCGCTTATTGACAAGCACGATGTCCGCATCCGCCACGTCAAGTTGCCGCTTCAGTTCAGCAAATTGATCAGTCCGGCTGGCCACCGGACGCTCCGCCACCTATATAGGACAGGCGACATCTTAAAACAGAGATTATGATCCTCAGCGCACTGTCACTTTCGACAACGTACCGAGTGTCGGGGGCTACTATCTATACAGGGCGCATTCTATATGCAAAACTGTCAGAAGGTATATCATTTTCGCGTACCTCAAACCCCGTCAGTAAACTTCTGATGGCTTCATGCAATCCGCTCTCAGCGGATGAAATCCTTTCAATCACCGTACCCATTAACGCACGGTGATATTCTGAGATAGACGCTCGCCCGAGCAGATCCTTCAGCTCCTCCGACCGTACACCAGTCGGTGCCGGACCTTCCAGCTCCGCCGGACTCGGGGAAACCCTCCGCGACGACACCTCAGGGTCGTCCGCCCCGCATGACGGTGCGGCAGATGGAGGCGTTTCGCTCTCCATCATCTCCGGACGAAGATCCCCCGAAGATGAGCTCTGCTGAGAAGGGCTGAGATCCGAACTACAAGGTAAAACTTCGGTTATCTTCAGAAATAAAAACAGGGATGTCCTTTACCACAAAACTCCCTTTTCTACTTACGGCTCGCTGGAGGGCTGATTCCCTTGGGGAAATAGCGCGGCCGGGGCTTCTCCTGGCGCAGGACCCTCTGGTGAAGATTTCTTCCCCCGCTTTGAGGCCTTGGCCTCCGGATCTTCAGAAGCGGTCCTCTTCTCCCCCTAGAGGGAGGGATTCTCGGTCCCCCCCCCTTCTTTGAAAGCCTCCTTCGCGGAGGCAGTAGTTTCCTTGTTCCCCCCTTTGCCCTCTTCCAAAGGCGCAGCCTCTAGCATCTTGGTTAACACAGGATCCGGCATGGTCTCAGGGAGGGGGGCCGGACACCTTATTAGTTTTTCTTTCGCTATCCACTCATGTTCAAGGGACAACTCTTTAAAGGGCAAGTTGATGATAAATGTACGGATAGCATGTCCGGGCACAGGACTACTTACTTGAGTATCCGGGCGATTGCAGCTCAGACCTGCGTCCTCGGTCAAGTCCGGACACATCTCTTGTGATCCGAAGAACAGTTCATACATCTCCGCGGGCGTCGCGCCCATGAAATGTTGGAGAGCTCGTGGTCCCTCCGGGTTAAATTCCCACAGACGGAGGGGGCGACGTTTGTAGGGCAGAAGGCGCCGGATCAGCATGACCTACGCCACTATGACCAGGTTGATCTCTCTCTCTTGGAGGTCTCAAATACGGCCCTGCAGGAGAGGAACGTCCTTGGACGGCTCCCAGTCGAGCCCTTTGTTGACCCATGACGCCAGCCGCTGTGGAGGACCTGGGCGGAAGGCAGGTGGCGCCACCCATTTGGTGCCCCTGGGAGCGGTGATGTAAAACCACTCTTGTTGCCATAAACCAAGCACCTCTTGAAAAGAGCCCGCGGGCCATGGAGCATCAGCATTTTTGCTTATAACAGCCCCTTCGCACTCTGTCTGCTGCCCCTTGATCATCTTCGGCTCCACTTTGAAGGTCTTGAGCCATAATCCGAAGTGAGGGGTAATGCGGAGGAAGGCTTCGCATACAATAATGAACAATGAGATGTGGAGGATGGACTCCGGATCCAAGTCGTGGAATTCCAGCCCATAATAGAACATGAGCCCCCTCACGAAGGGGTCCGTCGGGAAGCCTAAACCCCGAAGGAAGTGAGACACGAACACCATGCTCTCACTAGGCTCGGGAGTAGGAATAACCTGCCCTTGGGCAGGCAGCCTATGCGAAATTTCGCCAGTTAGATACCTGGCGTCTCTCAGCTTTAGCACGTCTTCTTACGTGACGGAAGAAGGCACCCACCGGCCTTGCAGGTCGGAGCCGGACATTATCAAAGGTCTGAAGCGCCTGAATCTGGAGCTTTGGGTGTTGGAACTCGAGGCGAAGGGCGGACTCGATTGAGATTGAAAGAAAGGAGCAGGCCTTGGTCTCGTTATAAAGAGGTTGAATACCAAGAGCCCTCCACGTGGCCGTTTGGGACTCGCCTTCGATAGAGGGGCGTGCCAGCGGGCACGGTTGGGTTACCCACGCCCGTATTGATGAGGATCCCGGAATAAGGGGGCACGATCTCCGCTTTGATAAGACGTGCCAAGGAAACCGCCTCGCTAAACGCGCTGAGGTGGGACAGCAAAAAACGATTCAAATAAAGGCCTAGCCGTGATGTGATGTCACGCCGCGGAAAACGTTAGCAGATCTGTGTAAAGATTATTCTCTCTACGGTGGTATGTGGAACTTATTTTGCAGAGCCGGACACTATCATGGTGTTCAAAATCTTCTATGAAGTATTCGGGGGAGGAACCCGCCTTGCAATGCCGAAGACAATATGTGTGCCAGACTCGTCGTCATTGAATCCTGGTTCAGGGGCTACTGAGGGAGTCCTGGACTAGGGGGTGTCCGGATAGCCGAACTATCATCTTTGGCCGGACTCCTAGACTATGAAGATACAAGATTGAAGACTTCGTCCCGTGTCTGGATGGGACTTTCCTTGGCGTGGAAGGCAAGCTTGGCAATACGGATATGTAGATCTCCTACCATTGTAACCGACTCTGTGTAACCCTAGCCCTCTCCAGTGTCTATATAAACCGGAGGGTTTTAGTCCGTAGGACGAACAACAATCATACCATAGGCTAGCTTCTAGGGTTTAGCCTCTTTGATCTCGTGGTAGATCTACTCTTGTACTACCCATATCATCAATATTAATCAAGCAGGAGTAGGGTTTTACCTCCACCGAGAGGGCCCGGACCTGGGTAAAAACATCGTGTCCCTTGTCTCCTGTTACCATCCGCCTAGACGCACAGTTCGGGACCCCCTACCCGAGATCCGCCGGTTTTGACACCGACACATATAGTTTTATACAGACTTGCGGTGAAGCCTATATTTACAAGAAAGTGAGTGGGAGCACTACAGCATTTCTGATAAGTATAGTGAATGACATATTGTTGATCGGAAATAATGTAGAATTATTCTACAAAGCATAAAGGAGTGTTTGAAAGGAGTTTTTTCAAAGAAAGACCTCGGTAAAGCTACTTACATATTGAGCATCAAGATCTATTGAGATAGATCAAGATGCTTGATAAGATTTTCAATGAGTACATACCTTGACAAGTTTTTGAAGTAGTTCAAAATAGAACAGTCAAAGAAAGAGTTCTTGCCTGTGTTGCAAAGGTATGAAATTGAGTAAGACTCAAATCCCGACCACAGCAGAAAATAGAAAGAGAATGAAAGTCATTCCCTATGCATCAGTCATAGGTTCTATAAAAGTATGTCATGCTATGGACCAGACCTATTGTATACTCTGCCCTGGTTTGGCAAGGGAGTACAATAGTGATCTAGAAGTAGATCACTGGACATTGGTCAAAATTATCCTTAGTGGAATAAGGATATGTTTCTCAATTATGGAGGTGAAAAAAGGTTCGTCGTAAAGGGTTACGTTGATACAAGTTTCGGCACTGATCCAGATGACTCTAAGTCTTAATCTGGATACATATTGGAAGTGGGAACAATTAGCTAGAGTAGCTCCGTGCAGAGCATTGTAGACATAGAATATTTGCAAAATATATACGGCTCTGAATGTGACAGACCTGGAGACTAAACTTCTCTCACGAGCAAAACATGATCATACCTTAGTACTCTTTGGGTGTTAATCACATAGCGATGTGAACTAGATTATTGACTCTAGTAAACCCTTTGGGTGTTGATCACATGACGATGTGAACTATGGGTATTAATCACATACAGATATGAATATTGGTGTTAAATCACATGGCGATGTGAACTAGATTATTGACTCTAGTGCAAGTGGGAGACTGGAGGAAATATGCCCTAGAGGCAATAACAAAGTTATTATTTATTTCCTTATTTCATGATAAATGTTTATTATTCATGCTAGAATTGTATTAACCGGAAACATAATATATGTGTGAATACATAGACAAACATAGTGTCACTAGTATGCCTCTACTTGACTAGCTCATTAATCAAAGATGGTTAAGTTTCCTAACCATAGACATGAGTTGTCATTTGATTAACGGGATCACATCATTAGGAGAATGATGTGATTGACTTGACCCATTCCGTTAGCTTAGCACTTGATCGTTTAGTATGTTGCTATTGCTTTCTTCATGACTTATACATGTTCATATGACTATGAGATTATGCAACTCCCATTTACCGGAGGAACACTTTGTGTGCTACCAAACGTCACAACGTAACTAGGTGATTATAAAGGAGCTCTACAGGTGTCTCTGAAGGTACATGTTGAGTTGGCGTATTTCGAGATTAGGATTTGTCACTCCGATTGTCGGAGAGGTATCTCTGGGCCCTCTCAGTAATGCACATCACTATAAGCCTTGCAAGCAATGTAGCTAATGAGTTAGTTGCAGGATGATGCATTACATAACGAGTAAAGAGACTTGCCGGTAACGAGATTGAACTAGGTATTGAGATACCGACGATCGAATCTCGGGCAAGTAACATACCGATGACAAAGGGAACAAAGTATGTTGTTATGCGGTTTGACCGATAAAGATCTTCGTAGAATATGTAGGAGCCAATATGAGCATCCAGGTTCCGCTATTGGTTACTGACCGGAAATAGTTCTAAGTCATGTCTACATAGTTCTCGAACCCGTAGAGTCCGCACGCTTAACGTTACGATGATAGATTTATTATGAGTTTATAAGTTTTTATGTACTGAAGGTTGTTCAGAGTCCCGAATGTGATCACGGACATGACGAGGAGTCTCGAAATGGTCGAGACATAAAGATTGATATATTGGACGACTATATTCGGACACCGGAAGTGTTCTGGGTGATTTCGGAGAAAACCGGAGTGCCGGAGGGGTTACCGGAACCCCCGGGGAAGTATTGGGCCTTAGTGGGCCTGAGGGGAGAGAGAGGGCAGCAGCCCAGGAGGTGGTGCCCCCCCCATGGGGAGTCCAAATTGGACTAGGGGAGGGGGCGCGGCCCCTCTTTCCCTCTTCCTCTCCCTCTCTTTCCTTCCCCCTTCCTCCTTCCTAGTGGGACTAGGAAAGGGGAGTCCTACTCCCACTAGGAGGAGGACTCCCCCCTCCTTGGCGCGCCCCCTAGGGCCGGCCGGCCTCCCCCCTTGCTCCTTTATATACGGGGGCAGGGGGCACCCCAAGACACGCAAGTTGATCATCGTGATCGTTCCTTAGCCGTGTGCGGTGCCCCCCTCCACCATATTCCACCTCGGTCATATCGTTGCGGTGCTTAGGCGAAGCCCTGCGTCGGTAGAACATCATCATCGTCACCACGTCGTCGTGCTAACGGAACTCATCCCTGACAGCCTGCTGGATCGGAGTCCGGGGATCGTCATCGAGCTGAACGTGTGCTGAACTCGGAGGTGCCGTACGTTCAGTGCTTGGATCGGTCGGATCGTGAAGACGTACGACTACATCAACCGCGTTGTCATAATGCTTCCGCTTACGGTCTACGAGGGTACGTGGACAACACTCTCCCCTCTCGTTGCTATGCATCACCGTGATCTTGCGTGTGCGTAGGAAAATTTTGAAATTACTACGTTCCCCAACAGGTAATACCCACCCCTCCAACGGTGACTAGCTTTTCTCCAATGAAGTGAACATCGGGATACATCCTAGTATTTGGAGTATTCGGTTATCCCTAACCCTAGGTCTTTACTTGTGGGGGTGGGCATATTAACCGAGAACTGATGTACCGAACCGAAAGAACCGGGACCGAAGCCGAATAGACCGAAACCGAAAAAATTGGTTCCTATTTCGGTCATCAAAACTGCAGAACCGAAATTAGTTTGGTAAATTCGGTTGTTGCACATAATTAACCTGAAAAACCAAAATTACAGAGCACGGCTAACTCTTCTGTGTTCTCGCTGCCCCAGCCCAGTTGGGCAAGTCGGCCCAATTTAGCTCTCAGCCTCTTTAGGCCGTTTTCACTTCTCATTTTTTTATACTGGCCCACACGTTTAGTACTGCCCATACAATACTAGTGCAGCACAACATTGGTGCATTCACATTTTAGTACCACATCGACTTGCTACAGAAAAAGAAAGCGTGGGCAAAACAATAAAGCTAGCATGTAGCCATCCTTCTCATTCCAACTCGCATTGTCGCATGTGCACAGACGTGCATGCATGGTAGTATTAAGTAATTGTAAAGTTAGTTGTTGGCCTTAACTTGGGTTGTGTTCGGTTAAATCCGATGACCGAACCGAAAGTTCGGCTCTAAAAAATTGGTTACCAAATTTTCTAGGAACCAGTCGGTTGGTAGTTTTAAAGGACTGAATTTTTGTAAAAGACCGAACAGCCGGACCGTTCGGTTCGGTTAAATCGAATGCCTAGGCCTTTAAAACTAATTGTGAAAGGATCGAACCGAACGTCTCAAAAGTTACTTTGGTCATTTGACCTTGCATTCATCATATACTCCCTCCGTCTCAAAATTCTTGTCTTAGATTTGTCTAAATATGGATGTATCAAGTCACGTTTTAGTATTAGATACATCCATATCTAGACAAATGTAAGACAAGAATTTTGGGACGGAGGGAGTACAATTGTGAAAGGATCGAATTGGTCAACTAGAGGGGGAGGGGTTGAAAAGGCAACTACAAAAATTTGGCTTAACTAACAAATTTTAGGGTAGATGCTGATAAAGTACGTTCTCTAGATATGCAATCTACGGCGAGAACAACATATAGAAAGCAAGCTAATACACTAGCTAAGCAAGACCAAGCACAAGTAATGGCATGGAAACAGATTAACCACACAAGTCGGCGATGCGGATGTTTGCCAAAGTTCACTCTTTTGGGAGTGCTAATCTTCGTTGGAGAAGTGACCAAGCCAAAACTCCGAAGTGCCACCAAGTGGATCACACTAGTCTTCCTTTGAGTCGCCCTAACGGATGAGCCTCAAATCACTCATGGTTGGACTTGAAAGCGACCACCAAACCTTTACAAACATCCCATAGCACACCACAACAATCGGAAGCTTAAGGGCCTTGACTCCTACTGCCTAGGAGTCCTGGATCTCCAAGAGTAATAAGTTCGATGAATAACAAGTATGGGGATCACGATTTGGTTTGATGGAATTGTAGATCGGGTGATTCTCTTTCAGTCATCAAAGTATGGTGGAATTTTAGTGAAGGGTTGAGACGAATCGAGCTTTTGAGGTTTTGGAACTGGTGGAGCAGCTCAAATCAATGGTTAGGACTGGATGTTGGAATTCAGACCTAATTTGCGTGCAGGGGATTGTAGCCCATAAATTGCAGTTCCCTGAACATGTAAAATCCATCCGTTGTTCCACGTTACTCAATCGAAACAACATATTGGGCCAAGAGCTATTCTCAGTCCAAATCTCTGGTGAACGAAGCTGGCACCCTGAAAATGGAACCAACGCTTGTTTTGCAGGTACGACAAATTCCTCGGCACAACATCATTGTGGCTCTATGGTTGATTCAATGGACAAATCTATAACCGGCAGAGGATACCCGGGAAAATGCTGAATCCATCAAGTATATGTTGCCCAAATTATTTCGACAAGCAACCGATGATTGGCGTGCGGCTGCAATAACTCCATGAGAACGCATCGTCTCTAACAAGGGGACAATGTCAGACTGCCTACACCTATTTGAAGAAGTGCCTTCATATTCAGTTGGGTGTAGCTCTTCCGGAAAAAGATTCAGGCTCATCCAACAGCTACCACCAACAAAGGCGAAGTGACTGAAGATCAACGGTCCAGAAGGACCTGACTCTGTTTACCTTTCACTTGCTCTGTTTTACCTTATTTAATTCTACCATTGGTTACTTCACCGGGTGTTATTACCGAATCTATATAAGTCGGGTTGTGGCTAGGGTTCTGGACCTTCTGCCATTTCCCAAATTGAGCCGTCATGGCATGGACCCAAATACTACTCCCTCTGTTCCTAAATATAAGTCTTTGTAAAGATTTCACTATGGACCACATACAGATGTATCTAGATGCATTTTAGAGTATAGATTCACTCCTTTTGCTCCGTATGTGGTTCATAGCGGAATCTCTCCAAAGACTTATATTTAGGAACGGAGGGAGTACTTCTTATACTTATATGGAGTAGAGATCTTGTCATTGTTTATAGTTTAGACCATGAATTCAGTCAAGTATCAAACTCGGGTCTGACATGCGATTAATCCATGTCTTGGACACCGCCTGTTGACCGCTGAGATCTCACCCGCCTTTGCTACAATTCCGAAGCCCTTCTCTCGCTGCTATGCTTCACCAGATATGTGCAGTTGGCAAGGGCTAAAAGCCTAGAATTGTAGAGAGATACATCTACTGTCTTTTAAAGAGCACTCAGTATACAGAAGAATTTCACAAGACAAATGAAATAGGCCATTCCCAAGTATAACAAATTTTACATGAGAATTCTGCTTGACATGGACAAAAGCAAATTTCCAGTAACCCTGCGTTTAGTAGCTGCTCGATTTTGATTCCTTTTTTTTTTGCTGAAATGACCAGGAAATAGAACTTCATCGCTATACTTTTCTGGAACTCAGAATCAAAATTTCGATACAGATTTTTGCTGACTTGATCTTCCAATTGGAGTTACAACAACCACATGATATCGTCACAACTTTATACATTGCTTTGCTGTAGAACATGTTGTCCACTGGCTCTGGGTCTTCCTTTCTCTAGCCAGTGGCAGAAAATCAGCCAGGAGTCCTCTCCCGCACATCAGCAAACTCCTTCACGCAAAAGCTTACTCAAGCTTTGGTGCTTTGAGGAGATGTACACTCCTCACCAACCCTTTACCCACATCTCCAACCTCCTTGAGTATAGACGTTGGATCCGGCATGGCTTCATCATCCTCATCTCTGCCACGCTTCTGTCATAATAACACCACAAAATCAAGTCAACTTACATACCTGGGATATGCCACAACCTAAAAAGCTCAGCATGATGAAACATTTATTGGCAACAGATACGGGTACAGAGTATTTGAGTAAATTGGATATTTACTTGTGGGAAGATTAAAGTGAAGAAACGGTCTTCTACAACACAAGCAGTCAGTGAGAAAAATACCTTTGAGCTCTCCCATGTAAGACCAATTGCGTCCCCTCCAATCGAATCGTGCCACAATTTGAAGGTCACAGGGAATGCACACTGTACACAAATTGGATTATCATACTTAATGGATTAACGTATCTTTATGCAATCAAAACTTGATAGTTTCGATTTTACCTTCAAGTCTCGCAAGAAGTATGCGGTAGGGTCAAAATTCACCAAAAGTTTATCTCTTGTGTCATGCAAGCTTCTCACAACACTTTTACTGAGTGGCATATAAGGGTGGAAATCATTGCTTGGTTTGCCCTGGATTACCAACTTACCTGCAAGGTTGTTCCGGAAGTTATTTGCATCAAGAATACATAACACGAGTTGAATTTCATCTTGTTTCTGGTTAGCAACAAATATTAATACTAACCGTTAGGAATCTCAGCAGGAAAAAGAACATGGTGAGGACGGCAGAGCTTCTCTTTATGGAGGAGTATAACAGCATCATAATTGCTTAAAGGTGTTCGGAAGAGGCACTGTAGCAAATGAAAGCGAGTGAGAAAATCAAAACCTAATGAGACAATGAACCAATCAAGTGATGACAGAAAAACCTTACCTCCCATGTATATTGGCCTGATTGACCATGGACGATAAGATTTGTTAACAGCTCGGCGCTGCTTTTAGCGTAAGAAGCTATCCGTTTAAGAACCTGCGGTTAAATGAACAGAAGGTGAATGGATAAAATAGACCCATTTGGTTCTGAAACTGTAATTGACTAGCAATTATCATAGATGCATCTCCGGCAAAAGCCTTATATGGCATTTCCCCGGATTATGACATTTCTTGTCACCCTTCTCCTGCAATTGCTGGTTATGTCATATAGGTGCTTCTCATGCAGAAATACCATAGAAGATGCACTGACAAGAACGGTAATTCTATGGAGCGAACATTGCCCGGTCGATCTTCATGACGCAATGTGCGCCACCCGATTGAACGATCAGCCCCACGCACGCGTGATCGTGACCATGCATGATGCCAGCACAACCTTTGTTCCATCACACATGTCATCGTCGTGCTATACTGTATCACGCGCTAGTTGATTCCGACAAGAGATGTCATATAGATGCTTTTCATGATATTGAGACAAGATTTGACACTTAAACATTGGGAAATGTCGTTGATGCACAAGAATTGGAGATGTAGTGCATGCTTTCGTCATTGACCTTTTGTAGCTTTATCATTGATGTAGACTTGAGTTCTAGAACAGTAACTAGCTTTACATCTGTACAAAAAGATAAACACCTACCGACTTGCTTGGTGATTGTTTTGTCCACGCTTCAGATGATTTATCATATGACGTAGCCAGAAACATTGCAGGCTCTATATCATAAGGATTTTGTTCATAAGATCTTCTGCTCAGCATAAAGTTTTCCTGCGGTTGCATCTCTCAATATGTTAGCGGCTTGACAGCTTATTCAAATGTCAAAGATAAAAAAGAGAACCAGAGAACAAACGTTGATTTCTTTCTCATCCTTCAGGTTGAAGTCATTATTTATGTCCACAATCATGGGTGAAAAGGTCCAGTCAAAACTAGATAGCAACCGCAAGAACCTGTCAATTTTTTAGTAACTGGTCAGAGGACATATAAAGCTTTCATGTGCCTGCGAGACCAGTAAAAAATTATAACCGACTACTGAAATAGGTGAGAGAGGGGGTAGTACCCAAACTTTTCTGAGGTAACTAATTATTAAGTTTCATGCACCAACCAGTAGAACCAAAAGTCTGAATTGATGGAAAAGGTTGCGCAATCCACAAATACTTTTAACAATAATAACCTCATGGGCTTATGGTAAATTTATTTGCAAGAACATATAGTAGTAAAGGTTCTGTTATCCTGGAGCAATTATTACAAGTCAAAAGCAATAGCCAGGGTCAGTATTCCAACACATATCTTAAAGTCTGTTGCTGGACCACCTTTATATCAAGAAAAAGCATATTCTTTAACAGTCCATATCAAAACATTGATATCACTCACCAGAACGCCAAATCTTGGGTATTAATTTTAGAATAAAAGCATGTATTAAAATAGATATTTAGGAGATAAATTATTGTGTTCTTCATTCTATTATTAACAAATATGTTTGCTTCATGATTACACAGAAGTCAACATTTTGGTGATTTTTTTTCCGGCAATGAAGACATGGCCAATATAGCCAGTAGGATTGCTAGCATCTGTCTGTTCTTATATGACACAAAACAATGAAACTGACAAGTATGGAGTAGTAATATTAAAAGTAAGGTTTAAAAGATTACAAAGTTGTACCTAAGGAACCCCGTAACCCGTGAAGAGGGGGCATGGAATGGAAACGGCCTCAAAAATAGGTAGGCAACCACCAATTCAACCGCCTCCTCTGAGATAAATGAAGAGAATAGATGTGCGGAAATCCACCTTTTTGCTAGCCTTTGAAACGGAAAGAGCATATCGTAATTTATACTAGGGTTTCAGGAATGTTGCGTTGACGAACAATTTTGAAACCTTAATAATTACCTCACTACCGGCCCATACACTTGGTAAATACCATGCAGACCGTTGATCATACTTGAGTGCTGACTACGATAAAAGAGCTCCTTATCTTTTGATGGAGCACTTTGTATGTTACTGTCTCCAGCTGAGATAAATAGATAAAATTATGGAATTGGCAAATTGCGTGAACTTCAAAAATAAGAAATAAAAATCATAGATAATGAGAAGCTAACCTTGCTTTTGTACCACCAAACCTCTCTCATGAAATATTTTGAGCAAAAACGAATATCCAGATGTAAGAACATTGATCTCGTCTTCACTGGCTGTAACAAACATTCCTCGATCCTCCAGACTGATATAACACCGAATTTAGCCAATGAAGTGGGAACTGAACATAAGCAAGAAATAGTTCATCAATGATGTCACATACCTTTCACCAATTCTTAAAAGAAATGCAGACTTTGTCTTCTCCATGGCTACAGGATCCAAGGGCCAGTTACCAGATCCTTCTAGCTGTTATTGAAATGGGGGTAAAAGGAAAGAGATTTGTGAAAAAAACCTCTAAAATGAAGAATCGCTAACAGACAGATGTGGAACATGACATGAAAGGTATCGAGCAGTCGAGCTCCATAAATAATTGCCCATTGTGATATTTAACACAACTAATGGGCAGCATACCTGAATCATGACTTCCAAAGACCGAACACAAGTTGCTGCAAAATTGGGCAGCCTCTGAGAACTCTTTTCATATGCCAACGGATGAGGTTCAGGGGGGAACACAGAAGTGTGCCTAAAGGCTGGCATAAGCAAAAGTTAAATAGTAAGAAAATGAACAGGGTATGTAAATAATAAAATTATTCTGTCAGACCTGAGTCTAGAGGTTGCACAGTAGATATTTTAAGAGGAACATCATCCAATAGACGCAACTGATTAGCTAAAGTATCAAAGGCTTCAAGCAAAGCTCCAGAAGATGACACTGGATCTGCATCCAATGAAACATGATTTAAATCCCAAACTCGACATGTGAATCACAACATATAAAGCTTGGCTTTACCTTGGCCACCAACCAAGAGACAAAAGTCAAGCTGATCAACAACATGAGTCAGATCTTCCTGCCGCAACAGCAAATGCTTGGTAAGCACATAATCAGCAATTCTTTTGATGATTGTATGCCTCTCCCAAGTCTCCGTTTCCCACACTACAGTTTAGTTAGTAGAATCCATTAGTATCAAGTATTTATTCAACTAGTGTATGCTCTTCACTGGCAATGGCAACAAAAATGCAATACCTGTGCTTTCAGCAATAGCCCCATCTTTAAATCTCCTAAGTTCAGCTTTCTCTCCCCAGAATTTCCTAAATTTAATAGCCTTGGGATTAATGAGCACAATACACGTGTGTTAGACCACAGTAATTGCAGTTGACCATTATTCTGTAATCTATAAAATGGAAATCACCTCATCACGATTTTCAGGGTTTGGACCAATATCGGCAAGACGATAACTCTTCTCCAACAAGCTAAGCATTACACCGACAATCAGTGGGCTGCTACCAAACTCTGAGAAGCCCTATAAAGCTGTGTTTGTCAGTAGATTGAAATGCAAACATAAGTGTTCAGTTATGGGACACAAATGTCACATACATCCATTATATTCCATTCAGAAGGTGTGCTTCTCCACAGAACGCGGATCATCTTTGTTCTATCTGTAAGTCCTTGTTGCAGCAAGGACTGAACATCTTTTTCAAGTACTCGCCATGATTCATCATCCGAGCAGAAGCTTAATGCAGTAACTTTAGAGTTCCCCTTCAAGTTAATCCTGACAGTGACAACAAGAAGGATCACATGAGAACTTGATAAGCTAGCTTTAAGTCTTAAATTAGGACTGGATAGCAAATTGAAATTTCAAAATTTGCAAACATTCTTAGAATTATGGTAGTAAGGGGAAATTAGCTGATTATGACAATAGCAGCAAAGATGTGCAGTAATGCTAGCTCTAAATATGGTTCCTTTTGGGAGACATGTGATCAAGTTACAGAGCAAGTTCTTCAGCTTTGCCTCCTGCTCCATCAGAAAGGGCAACTCTGTCCATCTTTGGCTTGACAAATGGAATGGTTCAGCCTCTTATCTTAAGGACCTCCTACCGAGGCTTCACTCTTTTGCAGTGAACAACTCCCTTTAAGTTAGCAGGCACTAGAAATGGATGATCTTCTGGACCTGTTACAACTACCACTTTCCTCACAAACCTTTGATGGAGTTTCTTATGTTCAGTAGCATCCTCCAGAACATCCAAAATTAACAATGAGGAAGATGACTTTTGGAGCTACTTTTAGGGGAATGATCATTACTCCTCCACAAAAGTGTATTCCCAGTCATTTTCTCACAATCAAGCTCCTGCAATTCTCAGTTGGGTTTGATCGTAGTCTACCGCAAAGCTCAAAGGCTTTGCTTGGCTCCTCCTAAATAACAGATTAAATACAAGAGATTTTCTGCATAGAAAGAACTGCCAAGTATCTGATTCCCTTTGCTGTGTTCTCTTTCAACGGGATCTGCAGGATCATTGTTTCCTATCCTGTCCCTCCAGCAGGGAGCTGTTGGCATAGAATTGGCATCCACCTTAATTTTATCAATAATACCTCCAGATATTCTCCTGTACCACAGCTACCTTTGGGAAGGCTTTCTTCATCGAAATTATGATCACTGCATGTTGGTGCATCTGGAAGCAAACAATATTAGCCCTGCCCCCCAAAGCTCATGGTTCCGATTATTTAGGAAGGAATGTCTTTTGCTTACCTTCAGCTCAGGGTCTCCCCAGCTAAGGCTGGTGTTTTACACTTATGGCTCAGTGCCCTTGTACAGTTTACTTTAGCAAAAGTGTTCTTTTGATCCTGAGCTCACATGCTCCCTGATGACCAGTTTACTTTAGCATGATTTAACTGTCCGCTATGCCCTGGAGTTTCTAGATATGTTCGAATTAATAAATAAATAAAATAGTCTCGGGGCCTCCCCTACAGTTTCCCAGTCAAAAATGTGCAGTGGAAAATGGCATCTAAGTTGAGGCTGGCAAATGCGAACTGGGAGCACTTGTCAAGTTCCAACGTTTGTGAACTATGTAGAAATTTGAAATATATAGATGGAATAATCATCATTTCATAGATGTCTTCCAAAATCAATCACTCGCTCACTCAAACATATAGCCATGCAAATAGATTGTCTCCGGCTCTCAGGCTCAGCATGTACTGCACCATTATTTCGGATAGAAACTCCAGTGAAAGAGCATAATGCAAAATTGCAATATACATGAGAGTTACACAACATACTTGCTTAACTGAACATACCTCAAACATGAATCAAACTTAGCACCAAAATCAACTTTGGTCATAAAAAGTTCTTCAAATCCACCATCTCTGCATTTATCAAGGCAATTAAGTGTGCAAGCTGCCTCATCTTGGAGCTGAATCAGAAACGATTCGGTGTAAGATGGAGACTATAATAGACAAAGAAAATTGCAAGCTTAACAATTGGGGGGAGTAATATTTTGAACATATGGAGCAAGGAAAACTAAACTTCTACCATGGTGGAGATATCACACCATGGTTATGTAGATGCATACATATACATGAGATGTGGAATTGGTGTTCATAGGGTACTTCCATAGTCAAACCTACCTCTGAAAAGGCCGACTTCGTCATCCGAAATGCCAGATTGACATGGCCAGATACATCAGATATGGCAACATCAAATGTTTTCAGCAGATGAGCAATGCCCTGAAAAAATCATGGATCAGAATATCATAATAACTGAATATTCAATATTACCCCACAGATTATTAGCACTGCATGCAAAAATTCAATCCAGAATTATCCGTCATGCACCAAGATCTATACTACGAGCGGAGGGATTACCAGCCTACTAGTTATTATTGAATTACAGGCAGAGGTGCGCCTGACCACCAATTTCATTGTTAGTATAACCAGCTAGGCATACCTAAGCTTGGGATGCCAATTTTTTACCATGTTCACACTAAGGCAAATAACTTATCTGGAGAAATTACGATTTTATAAGAATATTACTCTTGTTATTCTAGGGGAGCTGGCCTAGACAATTAATACAATTATTTGGTGATTAAGCTATATATCATATGCAACAGGTTGACAGACCTCTTTGCTGATAGTACGCTTCTTCATTGGCTGAATCACCAAGCCCTTCAACCACATCTTCGAAGTTGCTACAAGCAAACAGAGATAGATATAGTAAACGATTAAACATAAATGAAATATCAACTTTCTGTTGCTTGGATGTACCAAAAAAATTGATTGCAACGCGGAAAATTTGTCTTGTGGTCATTGATCTATTAATTATACTTCCTCCAGAGTCCATGGTAAGAAACACAAGGATGGCAGATATTAAGTATCCATTGAGGCAATCATGTGAATATATTGAAGTTCTTTGACGTGCCCAAACCTGCATTTCAAACTAAATATTAGATTGCCATCCAGGAGAAAACCAATAAGTAGACTTCTGCTCTGTCAATATAGAAGTATTTCTTCATCAGACAGTTGTTGAAGGGGTTACTAGAAACCCCACTCTCGACATGCAGACATTTGATCCATATTTTTTATAAGAAATATGAAACTGAGGAAGAACTCCTTACTTTTAGTAAAACCAATGCATCTTGCAAGGTTTTCCAATTTGCAAAGGTGCTGCCGGTATATTCTGCATTTTCCTCCAAAAACATATCCTCCAATATGCTGTTATTATACCTAGGTGTCGGTTGGTTTATGCCATCTGTGATGCAAATTTGATCAGTTGCTTATAACAAATATTCCTATATTCAAGGCCAAAAGTATGGTTCAGGTGATTCTAAAGCAGGCAGTTTACCTTTTGTATATGCACGGACATTGTTTCTTGTTGACAGATTTAGCTTTGAGAGATCGAATAAAGAGCTTGCCGTCGGGATTATCCTGACATAGAACCCAGGAAGTTCTGCAATTTCTGTTGCTGTGCGAATGGAGGTATTGAAAAATAAGAAGAGAACGCAAGGACCACACATTTAAGTGCATGAGTATTAACCTTGAATGCACACTGAAGTAAAAAAAAAAATGAAGCACAGTAATTTGTTTGAACAACAACCTGGATATACATGGAGGACAGGCTTTCGTGCCTCATCTTGGAAGGTAGACCATGAAACCTTGCGGATTAAAGGAGAAGACCTCAAGCTCTTCTCGATGACGCAGAGGTAAAGACACCTCTTTGCATGGTACCGGTGATTCAGGAAATCCTTTTCATGAAAGCATTCCTATAAAAACAGCAAAGATAAATCATTAAACCCATACTGCATAATCACAGATAATGGTAGTCCAAAACCTCGATAGAAGCTTAAACAGTATGAATATAATTGTATTTGGAAGGGTAGCGATCACATGCCAATGTGCAACATCCAAAATGATACCAGGAACTGGAGTAATATTTGACGTAGGTAACATCTGGTTGCATTAGATTGACTAAAGGGCCTGGCTCCATGTAGAGTAGACACGTTTGTACTCAACAAGAATTTTTGTTGACAGGATTGAATTGGACATCATAGCATAGATGAGAATCCTCTGTGGTAGTTTTCTAAACTAAATTTACTAAAGCAAAGTGAAACACATACCTTAGGCAAGCGGACGAGAAGGTCAGCGGCGACGTCGGGTCTGGTGACCGCGCCGGCCGCGTGGCTCCCGGCGAGCCGCACCACCTCCGGCGGCCGGAAGGAAAACGCTAGCTTCTCGGCCGCGAGGCCCAGGTCCCTCACGAACCCCGAGGCAGCCTCCGGCGCAGCCTGCTGCGGCGGCACGCTCTTGATGAGCTTCCCGACGGCGTCCGTGGCATCCCCGGCGGCGCGGAGAGAGGTAGCGCTCGGCCGCGCTTGCTTGAGGAGCTCGGAGAGCTTGAGGTCGATGGAGTACTCGGCGGAGACCATTGCGGCTTCGGTGGTCGGTTGCCGGCGGCGGGAAGGCTAAGAAAGGGCTTTTGAGGTTTTAGGGTTTAGTTGAACCTCACCATCATTTTCCTCCTACTAGTGTAGTTGTACACTGCGAAGAGCCCATGAGCTAGCCCGTGAACTAGCCTGTAAATCGGAACATACCGGGGCGTTACAAATGTTGCGCACGCACCCGCCCAATTAGGAGCAGAATTGCCCTCAAAAAATAAATGGAGCTGAATGGCC